>NC_058519.1:322735636-322818136 GCF_904849725.1 Hordeum vulgare subsp. vulgare | reverse complement strand
GCATAGTTGAAAAGACGATCAACGACGATACTCTGTTGGTCCTAGGATAGACCGCACTTGAGACACGAGCCTAGAACACCAATAAAATCACGACGCGACACGTAACCAAGGGGAAAACACACTCAGATTTTTCTCTCCCACTTTTTTGCGCTTTTTTCTTCCGAAAATCACTATAGTGGTGAGCGTCTCAAAACTCTTTCGAAGGTCTAAAATAGGATAGGCACAAAGAATTTTTGTCTATTTTTTCTGGAACTCTCGGAGCAAAAAATTGGAAAATGCTCACTTTTTTCTTTACAAAATCAACTTTTTCGGAGGGCTCTACTACACCTAAAAATAGTAGTAAAACCCTACTCCTGCTTGTCGGGGGATAGCTTGAGGTGGAAGACATGTACAAAGGTGGGTTCTTGCCCTAGCCGGGGGAGAAATTGGATCCCCTTCTACGGAGGTCGGGCCTCTCCTATATACTAGCATTGGTCCTCTTCCCCGAAAACATTGGTAGGAAGAATTGCCACAATGGCCATCTTTGAGAGGTCACATGACTGCAGTTCGCCGTGACAAAGGTGGTCTTCGCATGCAAAAGCTTCTCTTCATGACGCGCTGGTGGGATCGGGGATACCATGCGTCCTGCGGAGCCTCCGGGTTTAGTCTCCTTGCATCGAACAGGAAAGATTTGGGGTCGCTTAGGGAGCACGACAGATGTCCCAACTTACTTAGAAGAGAAGGGGCAACCATCCCCGTATGCGCTCGTTTACGGCGCATGCATGACCTGCCTCATCCACGTGAAGGAGTTGGGTCGTGGGACCCTACCAAATCGTCCACGATGGCTCTACGACTATGAAAGTGACAAAATAGGAGACTCTTTATGAAGAACATGGTGGTACTTTGAAGCACTAGCATGGAAAAGGATAGTAGCATTGTCCCTTCTATCTTTCTCTCATTTTTTGGTGGGCATCTTTGGCCTTTGTTTTTTTGTGGGCTTCGCCGGCCCTCTTTTATTTGTTGAGAAGTCTGGAGACTCATCCCAACTTGTTAGGTAATCATAGCTTCCATCATCCTTTTCTCACACGGGACAATGCTCTAATAATGCAAATCATCACACTTTTATTTACTTACAACTCAAAGATTACAACTCTATACCTAGACCAAAATATGACTCTATATGAATGCCACCGGTGCTGTATCGGGATGTGCAATGATCTAGCATAGCAATGACATAAAAAAGGAGAATCCATGAAAACATCATGCTAGCTATCTTACGATCATGCAAAGCAATATGACAATGATGGTGCGTGTCATAAAAAACAGGACAGTGGTGTTGCATGGCAATATATCTCAGAATGGCTATGAAAATGCCATAATTGGTAGGTATGGTGGTTGTTTTGAGGAAGGTGGGTTTAATGTTGTTAGGGCATATTTCCCCCTAAATGGTTCTAGTGATTGATGACAATGCGTGTGCGGACTAATCGTGTGCATTGAGCATTTCACATCATTCATATCTAGGCACACGACGACTCGATGCCCCTCAGAATCTCTCGAAGACGGTTGCTTTCTACGTTTCTCTTTGGTGGTTTTGCATCGTTGGAAAGACGTACTATTAAGAGGAGGTCCGCGTCAGAAAGGTGTGGGTGGAATCATCTCGTACACCTAGTGCACCACCTTTTCTTTGGCCACAATGGAGCTCCATACCCATATTTACTGTCTATGGAAAAGGGTCAATGGTAGTACCGCTCGCACAGTGGTAGTGCCGCTCTTAGAGCGGTACTACCGCCCTCAGTGTGGTAGTAATTTTTTACTACCGCTCCGACGGAATTTTTTGCATACTTTTCCACCCGCAGTAGTAGGCACGGTAGTAATTTATTACTAGCGTGGTTGGTGAGGTGCAGAGGGGTAGTACCGCTCCTAGAGCGGTAGTACCGCTTGACTATTGTTGTGGTAGGTGGGTAACGATTGGATGTGAGCCCCCCACTATATATAGGTATCTTCTTCTTCGAGGAGTTTACCTTCAACCTCTCCAACCTCCATTGTTGCTCCATAAGCTTACTTTCGCCCGATCTGTCTCGCTAGCCAATCAAACTTGTTGATTTTCTAGGGATTGCTTGAGAGGGCATTGATATACACTTCCACCAAGAGATATTTGATTCCCCCACTAATCCCTTGCGGATCTTGTCACTCCTGGGTGTTTGAGCACCCTAGACGGTTGAGGTCACCTCGGAGCCACATGCCATTGTGGTGAAGCTTCGTGCTCTAGTTGGGAGCCTCCAAGCTTTGTGTGGAGATAGCCCCAACGTTGTTTGTAAAGGTCCGGTCGCTGCCTTCAAGGGAACCAATAGTGGAATCACGACACCTCGCATTGTGTGAGGACGTGAGGAGAATACGGGGGCCCTAGTGGCTTCTTGGGGAACATTGTGCCTCCACACTGCTCCAGCGGAGACGTACTTCCTGTTAAAGGGAAGGAACTTCGATAACACATACTCGTCTCCACCGGTTCCACTTGCGGTTATCTCTTACCTTACTTTGTACTTGTTGTAGTTGTGGTGTATTCTTTGCTTGCTCTTATTATCGGTGTAGTTAGCATCATATAGGTTGCTCACCTAGTCGTGCATATTGAGAACCTTTTGTTGCTAGCGTCAATTTGTTAAGACAAGCTAAAAATTGGTATTTGCTATTCACCCCCCACCCTCTAGTCAACCATATCGATCCTTTCAATTGGTATCAGAGCTACGTCTCTTTATTAAGGGTTTCACCACCCGAAGAGTATGGTTGACGATGGTGGGGATCGGCCCGAAGGGTCGGAGGCCGTGGAGGTGGTTTCGGTCACACGAGACAACTTGAATGAGGCCATGGCTTCACTCAAGACGTCTATGACTACTGATGTCAAATCAATGCTTAAAGAAATACTTGAGGGGACGAGAAATTCTCCTGACCCGTTGCTTGTGGTAAACCCACCTGATCGGTGTCGAAGGGCAATTTCGATAAGGAAGCGGCTAAAGGTACTCAAACCTCCTCCCCTCATGACAAGAATGGGACGGGGACTTTTGCCTCGGTTTCCCCTCCTTTGGTATATGGAGGACCAGCTCCTACCCCGCATATTAATAATCTAGGACCTCCTCCAAAACTTGTTAAAGGTGATGTCGCTAATTGGGTTATTTCTATCAAGTCTCATTTGAATCACAACTCAACATATCTTTGGAGAATCATCGAGCAAGGTTATTATCCTCATGATCCAAGGAACCTTACTCCAAGGGAAGAGGCGGACAACCAATACAATCATTACGCGTTGTTCATCCTTCAATCCGTAGTTCCACCAGAAGATCTCCCACACCTGCGGCCCTTCACCCGTTCTAAGGAGTGTTGGGAGCACATCATGGTGCTGTACAAGGGGCTCAAGCATTCAACGGTCAAACTTTGAAGTTGTCCTTGATCCGGCCGATGAGTTTGTGATGCTAGAAGATGAGGACCCCCGTGATCTCTATCGGAGGGTGCCTGCCCTCGCTGTTGCTCCTTGTCCTCAAGCGAAGTGTTGGATGAGTTAACTGCTACGGATATCATGAACAAGACCGACGACAATGTGCTTGCTCGTGTTCGGTCAGAAACAACATCACCCAACCTTGCCTTAAAGACCAAGGCCATTGTTGATGAAGAAGAAGAGGAAGAAGATGGTTGCCCGGAAGACACAAAATACGCTTATCACACTACTAGGAAAAGGCCTGCTAGTGGTGCACCTGTTTTGGCTACTAATGGCGCACTACAGGTGCGCCACTAGCATCACACCATTAGAATTTTTTAGTAATGGCGCACCACAGGTGCGCCATTAGTATCTGGTATACTAATGGCGCACCAGGCAGTGCGCCATTAGTATAGCTCATGGTGCGCCATTAGTATCTGGTATACTAATGGCGCACCAGGCAGTGTGCCATTAGTATAGCTCATGGTGCGCCATTAGTATGCCTCCCAGGGCCATATTTACCCATGTTCTCTGGCTTACTAATGGCGCACTAGTTGACGATGCGCCACTAGTGTGCTTTTTGCAGTGCACCACTAAAGTGTTGAGTGGTGCGCCACTAGTATGAATATTAGGTTTTTTTGCTGATATTTGCACAGGTTACAAAACATATTATTGCACAGAATATAGAGAGCACACACTACAGGAAAAAACTTATAAGCCGAGTGCCCGAAACACTCGGCTTACAACGGTTTACACTCGGTTTACATATAAGCCGAGTGTTTTCCTCGTCTTATAACACACGCCTTACTAAGGACCGGCTTATCCGGGGTAAGCCGAGAGCAATAGCGAAAACACTCGGCTTACATATAAGCCGAATGTCCCCATGTAAGTCGAGTGCCAACGGGCACACGATTTATACAAATCGGAAATAACAATATATTACATATCCGATATATCACGACAACAACAATATAGATCACAACAATATATTACATATCCAATAGATCACAACAACAATAACAATATATTACGTATCCAATAGATAACAACAACAATATAGTTTCACAAAAGCATGCGTACATATGCAACAAGAATTCAGAAATGAAATGGTCATGCATACATATCCAATATATTACAAGTTCACAACAATAACAAACTGATGATGAATTCAAAGTCCACACACGCATACATATAGAACATAGTTTCACAAAAACACACATACATATTCAAGGAGGGTTCACAACATGTGTACATATGCAACAAGAGTTAACAAACAAAAGCATGAGTTCAACCTACAATATGCAATGAGCTTCCACCACAGCATGTATGCCCACCGTCGACGGCATCCGTGATGCAAACCTATAAGTTCAGTAGCACACGCATGAGTATCCAAAGTTAAATTTTTGAAGAATAGAAATCATATCAAATTAAAAGAGCACTGCAAAACTGCAACAAGAAGATTTAGGTTTACTCTCATGATTTATATTTTTGAAGAATAGAAATCACATCAAATTAAAAGACACTGCAAAACTGAAACTCCTACCAAGACCATATATGTAAAAGAGAATTGAATTGAATCTCACATCAACTCCTACAAAGACCAAGAAGCAAAATATCAACCAAATGATGTTAACCTACATATTTCTCAACCTGTAAAATTTAACAGCAGGAAAAATAACACTATGTACTACACTTCACAACAAACAAAGATTGGTTTTCGGTTAAAATTGCTTTTCACACAAGCACTTGATATGAAGGAGAAGGGAGGAGAGGAGGGCATACCTCGGTTGCGACCTCGTCTACGACCTGAAGCTCTTGAGGAAGGAGACAGAGATGATGATGATGCTACTGCAAGCTTTCAGTCATCTATAGGAGGCCGAGGCACCGCATAGAAAGCCAACAACAGGGTGCGGGTGGATCCATGACGGTCATCATGGGTACATATAAGAAACTGAGTTACATTAGTTTTATTAAGCCAACAACACAACAAACAAATAGTTGAGAGCTTAAGGTAAGTAAAGTGTATCTAAAGGAACTGAAACTGTGTCGATACAACAATAGGACAAAAATACAAAAAAAGCATTAAAACTAACAGTTCTTGTGTATTCTGCAAGCTAAGATGCAGTTACACATATTGCTTGACACAAAAAAGCTCAATGAAAAATAAAACTTTTGTTTGTACAATATGAAATGCTTATCATGACCAGTGACCCGAAGGGGGGTCAAGACTTCAAGCATTACGGTCATGAATTGACTTCACCACTTAAGATTTGCTAATACGGGTATCATACATCTTGCAGAGAAATAGAAGTATACATCAGAAAAATGAACATAAGCTGCCTCAACCCAATTGACAGACTATCAACTACTAGCAGCAATAATGTTGAGACCTATTTATTTTGGGGCATGATCTACAGAACTAAGCAGTTTGAAATAATAAACGAACCTTTCAAAGGTGTCTCTGCAAGGCTGTCTCCCAGATTCACCTTCTTTGATTTTAATTGCATCTTCAGCAGGCATAGTGCAATGGAGCTTTACTGGTGCAAGTGGCAAGTGCTTCGCAATCTCACTGAAAACAGAGCATCGGAGCTTGTTATTGTTTAACAGGGCTTGTTAATAGTTTTATTTATCAATAAAAAGCATTTTGAAGAAAGTGAGTCATCAGCAGCCACATTGCAATCATAGTAAAAATAAGGAAATATGTTAATACATTGCACGTGATTAAGACCATGACCTTCATATTTCCTCTATGTGATTAGCATCAATATTCATTTGCAAATATACACAGCCAAACAATATAGAGTTAACAGTCATATCAAGCCTCTGGACACAAAGACGAGCTTGTACCTCTATAAAAAGCTCACTGAACAATACTCCCTCCGTACTGAATTCGTTGACTCAGATTTGTCTACATACGGACATGACTAACCACGTTTTAGTGTTAGATACATCCGTATCTAGATGAATGTACATCAATTAGTTTGGGATGGAGGGAGTATAACATAAAAGCAACACCTGGTTCGATCAACAATTATAACTAAGCTGATTGTTATCAGCAACTCCAGAATACCATGTTATTAGTAACTTGAAAAGACTAACAATGTCATGAAACGTTAGTAAGCACATCTACAACATGCAGGTTCAATGCATTCTCAAACATTTTTTGCTTCCCAGAATTCTTCAAAAACAATCGAATGCCACAACATCAACTTCAATACTAGTCGGTTATCATAAGATAATCAAGAGTCAATGAAGCATTGAACAATCCAACCTCCCATATAGAATTGTGAATGAAATTATGTATCAGGACCTTTGTTATACAGAGTAGATACGCCTGTTCAGTGAATGCAAAGTAAATACCACAAGCAGGAAATGACAATTTTACTCTAGGAAGACTGTATCAGGTTGGCATCTTATATTTTTCTTCCATATAATAAACAGTTGGCCGTATGCACAGGACAGGACGCAACTTGCTTCTTCAGAGGATAAACTTTTTAGGCAGATTACAAACAATGTCAAGTAAATGCATTCGTTTATTGTATACTTAAAGCCGAATAACCTCACATCTACTAGCCAATGCATTCTACTATTCTGTTACAACCAACACCATCTAATCAAAGAAAAACTTTCAAATCCACAAGTAAGCAGTGAAAGCACATATCTTAGGAAAGGTTACGTAAAGGCTGAAGACAAACAAAAGTTGTCCATCTCCAGCCTCAGAAGTTACATGAGACTCGACGGTGTAATACAAACAACATGGAAGATGTCATATAACAGATTCAAGTGGAAACGAAATCACAAGACAGCTTAAAGCTAACAACTTCTCCCTCTCTCACCCTCACACCCTCACACACACACACACTCACTCACACACACACACACACACAGATCAATGGTTGAGTTCATCGCAGGAAATGCATCTTTGATCTGATAAGAAGAGAAAAGAGAGGGAAGACAGCAAGTGAGACTCAGCATTACATTGAAGTCAAAGTAGGAGATGGACTCACTGGTAATTTTGAATCTACCTTTGTGCTCCTACCTAACATGCGTGAGGAGGGAAATCGCATCAGGGGAAGTGGAAATAAGCAACTCGAACGGAATCATGCAGCTCCAAGGAAGAGAGAGAAAGGTGCCAACCTCAGCGGTCCCAATTGAATATGGATAGTCACCTGTTGAAGTCAAGAAATGTGCATAAACTGCTGCCATCTCTTTACAAGCATGTTACGACAAATTGGCAAATAGCTAGCACATTTTGGCTTGCCGTTTTTTATTGTACCTGAACGTGATTACTCAGTTGTCACTTGGGAAGTAAACACTCAACAACTAACTTATTTTCTTTGAATACTGTAAAAAAAGAAGAGATTTGTTTTCAGATGCATAACTTATCGTGCTAATTTGACACTGCTCACAGAACATAACATTGCATATGCTAGATAAAGTTTTCACCGAGAAGTGTAATATTTTTAATTCAGTCCTACATAAGGTGTACCTCATCAAGCTAACAAAGGACATGAGTATCTGACAGCCATAAATGAATTTATTTAGTTGCACAAAATATCCCATAAACATGCATGTAAACAGCCAAACAACTCAGGGAGCTATGCATCTGTGGAACTCAAGAAAGAACAAATTGTAAAACTGCAACTTTTATGGAGCAACCGAATTCCTGCTCTAAAGTCTGTTTGATATGTGCAAGTGATTTTATTTTTATTTTTTAACTTCCGCATAGTCCTCAAATCTATTTCCTAGATTACTTCATCCCTATACTTAGACTTTTATTTGAGTTCCACAGATCTCTTGCAAACAAACATACTGTGGTATCTATTCCGGATACGAGTGTCCGTTCCTCTCTCTGAAAAAAAATGTATGTGGCAAACATCCGGATCTGCGGCTCTAGTCTGCCCAAGGAAGCAGCGCCACATGACATTGCTACAAGCTATGTACGTACTTGGCAGGATGGGGAAGGAATAAGGGATTACCTTGGCCATCTAGGCCATGCAGCACGTCAGGAAGGTGCTCGGAGCTGCAGCGGGAGCCTCCTCGCTCGCCGCCATCGAGGGCCGCGAGTTCCCCCATGAGACACGCCCACGCGAGAGAATGGGGTGGACGGGGATCCACCCCACGCGGCCAGCTTGGGTCCGACCGCCGCCCGCCTCCATCGCGTTGTTTGTGCAGCAGACGTCGTAGGTGGGTGCGGTACCATCACCGGAAGAAACGTGCAGGAGGGAGGCGGCTGTCGCGTCACTGTCGCCGTCGTCCATGGGTGTGTGGAAGACTACTAGGGGGCGGGCTCTGCCGATGAGGGAGGGAGGCAGCGGCGCAGTGGAGGTTGGACGCGATGGCTATGGGGTGGAGGACGAGGGACCGGCGGCCGTGGGAGGAGGGGTCCTTCTGTGCCGGAGCGAGGTTGCCTGATCTGGGGAGTGGGGAGAGAACTGAGAAGCGAGATGGGAGGCGCGGGGGCGCGGGGGCGGCGGCGGATGCGCGGGGGCAAGGGTTAGCAATGGCGCACCCCCGAGCGGTACGACATTAGTAATTTTTTATAGCAATGGCGCATCCCCAGGCAGTGCGCCATTAGTAATCTGTTTTTATAGCAATGACGCATCCCAGAGAGGTGCGCCATTAGTAATCTTTTTTTGGATAGCAATGGCGCACCCCAGAGAGGTGTGCCATTAGTATTTTTTTTGGATAGCAATGGCGCTCGGGGGGGAGGGAGGGGGTGGGTGGTGTGCTCGGCCGATTCCGTTTGGGGGAACCGAGCGAGGAGATAGGGGAGGGTGCGGGGGTTGTCGGCGACGGTGGAGCGGGGGAGGGTGCGGGGGGCCGTCGGCGGCGGTGGAGCGGGGGACGGTGCGGGGGGTCGTCGGTGGCGGTGGAGCGAGAGAGGGTGCGGGGGGTCGTCGGCGGTGGTGGAGCGGGCCGAGGAGGGTGCGGGGGTCGTCGGCGGCGGTGGAGCGGGGGAGGGTGCGGTGGGTGCTCGGCGGCGGTGGAGCGGGGGAGGGTGCGGGGGGTCGTCGGCGACGGTGGAGCGGGGGAGGGTGCGGGGGGTCGTCGGCGGCGGTGGAGCGGGGGAGGGTGCGGGGGGTGCTCGGCGGCAAGGGGGATCTGGCAAGTGGGGATAGCGATCGAGATGGAGGGGGATCGAGATCGAGTGTCCTCATGAATATTCAATAAAGTTTCATATTAAATATGAAAAAATATCATCAAATTTGAAAAAATATTCATGAATTCAAAAAGTGCCCATGAAATTTGAAAATATTCATGAGTTCAAAAAATATTAACAAATTCAATACTTTTGTGAGTTAGAAATTCAATACCATAATAAACATAAATAAATATTCATGGGGACACTAGAACTGAAGAACTCATGGTAGGTGGTTGTCCAAAATATCTAGCTGGTCCTAGGTTACTAATGGCGCACCACCTACAAATGCTCCATTAGTAACCCTGGTTACTAATGGCGCACCAGCTGGTGGTGCGCCATTAGTAGTTTTGCAAAAAAATTTATAGTAGTGGCGCACTGGGTGAGTGGTGCGCCATTACTAGTTAAACTAGTAATGGCGCACTCTGCCCCGGTGCGCCATTAGTACTTTTGGAAAAAAAAGTTTGTTAGTAGTGGCGCACCGAGTGTGTGGTGCACCATTAGTGTCCATCACACTAATGGCACACATGCACATTGTGCACCACTGCTATATAGTAGTGGCGCCTACTTGTCTGGTGCGCCATTAGTGTCTATATCATCTATAGCCCTTTTCCTAGTAGTGTCATGAGCACATGGCTCTTGCTTCAAGGTAGTTTTGGGGAAACAAAAAAAACTCATGAACCAACTTCTCCAAGGACAACTCAAGTGGGTCCAAAAACAAACAACGAGTACGGACATGCTACAACTGCGGCAATGTGAGTCACTTTGTTGCAGATTGTCCCTATTTGAAGAGGGAGGACAACGGGGGCAAGCTCATCGCAAGGATAGGCCCAAGTCCTTCTGTCGGTGCACTAGAGATTGGGGTCCCTTTTGACCGAGACTTGTGCACGGGCACCGGCAATGCCCCTGGCGGCAACGCACGAGGAAGACTGGCATTAAGACTAACCAAGACCCAACGAGGCCACGCCCCCGCCCCCCCCCCCTCTCTGAGGACGTAGAGTACAAGAGCTCCAGATACAAGGCCCCGACAAGACTTCCTTGCCGGGAAGAGTCGCAAGGCCTCGGCAAGCCCTCCTTGCCGAGAAGACCCCCAAAGACACGCATGACCCCGAAAATCCCTCCTTGCTGGGAAGACTCGCAAAGACTGACAAAGCTCCGGCAAGCCCTCCTTGCCGGGAAGATGTTCAAGCCCCTGGCTAGCCCTCCTTGTCGGGAAGATAATCCATCGACAGGAACGCCAGGTCAGGAAGCTCCTTTCGCTCGCCAGGTGTCCTCCCCTGTTTCTACCATAGTCCAACTGCTCCGGCGCATCCTTCATGTGCCAGCGCGAGACCCAGGTGTCGATCCACCTCGATACGTGTCGCGACCACCTCGCTGTGGGCCAGGGGTCAGACAAGGCATTTACTGCCGCTGACACCACTGTAGAAGAAGGGCGGTGAACCCTGTTCACTATGCAACCCATGAGAACAATGTTGGTGAACCCTTGCCTATAAAAGGAGGCCCAAGGCTCATTCTCTAGAGGTTAGACTTTTTGGGATTTGAGACCCCCTAATCACCAGCTAAGCTACTGTAGCAAATGACCCTACAGTAAGCCCCCAATACAAACTAAGCAGGAGTAGGGTTTTATGCGCCAAGCGGCCCGAACCTGGGTAAACAACCTTGCCGGTGTTGATCGCTAGCTCCGCCCTCGGTTCCGCCCCTCGCCCTCCGCCGAGCACCAAGGGACCCTTCGAGCCTCCCACAGGAGCGTCGATTTCCCCGACATCTTTGGCGCGCCGGGTAGGGGGAGGTGGTTGAGAGCTTTTTTCGTGGATTCGACCAAGCTCCGCACCAGATCTTGGGAGGTTGAGTGCACCACTGCAGTTCCCCAAAGCAGGGCGTAATGGTGGTTGCTCTACTTCGCCATGGCCTCCTAACGTCTGCACGGGCGCCCCGCTGCACGAGCGCTGGCCAGGGAGGCGAGACCTCGAGCTCAAGGGCATCAGGTTGATATGCCGCTCGAGGACAGTGCGCTGTGGTCGAGGGTGTGCCACGGGGCTTCGGCGAGGCCTCCGGTGCATACTCCGACCGACGCACCTCCGTAGAGTAATGCATAGCCGTCGAGGATGCGCCAACAGGACCCGAAGCCCAGGCATGCACTCCAGCGGAAACGCTTTCCCCCTTGGAAGCGTCACATCGCCGCCAAATATGCGCTCGGGGGCTCCGCCAGCACGGCCTGGCAAAACAGGAAAATGAGTTATACTCCGGCAACCCCCTTCTATACGATAGTCAAAGACTATCAGCAAAGACCTTGCCGGAGGGGAAGTTGCCGGGAGAGTGTAACATCCTACTTTCCGGGGATCTGAGGCCCCGGCAAAGGACCCAAACTCCGTGGGAAGAAGTGTGATACGTCTCAAACGTATCAATAATTTTTGATGGTTTCACGCTGTTATCTTGTCAACTTTGGATGTTTTGTTTACCTTTTATATCTTTTTTGGGACTAAATTATTAATTCAGTGCCAAGTGCGAGTTCTTGTTTTTCTGTGTTTTTGACTCTTTTCAGATCTGATTTTGGAACGGAGTCCAAATGGAATAAAATTCCCGAAATAAATATTTCCTGAACGAAAGAAGATCAGGAGTCTTGAGGGCCAAGGCAGTGGGCCCAAAGGGGGCCCACAAGGCCTGTTGCCGCGGCCAGGGGGAAGGCCGCGGCAACCAAGCTTGTGGCCCCCCTGGCGCTCCCCTGCCCTAGGTCTTTGGCCTATAAATTCCCTAAAAATCCAGAAAAAATTAGGGCATCCACGAAAACACTTTTCCGTCGCCGCAAGCTTCCGTTTCCGCGAGATCTCATCTGGAGACCCTTCCCGGTGCCCTGTCGGAGGGGACTTTGGACTTGGAGGGCTTCTACATCAATATCATCACCTCTCCAATGACTCGTGAGTAGTCCACTTCAGACCTACGGGTCTGTAGTTAGTAGCTAGATGGCTTCTTCTCTCTCTTGGATCTTCAATACAAAGTTCTCCATGATCTTCATCGAGATCTATCCGATGTAATCCTCTTAGGCGGTGTGTTTGTCGAGATCCGATGAATTGTGGATTTGTGATCAGATTATCTATGAACTATATTTGAGTCTTTGCCGAATTCTTATTTGCATGATTTGATATCCTTGTAAGTCTCTCCAAGTCTTGGGTTTTGTTTGGCCAACTAGATCTATGATTCTTGCAATGGGAGAAGTGCTTGGTTTTGGGTTGATACCATGTGGTGACCTTTCCTAGTGGCAGAAGGGGCAGCAAGGCACGCATCGTGTTGTTGCCATCAAGGGTAACAAGATGGTCTTTTATCGTAGATATGAGATTGTCCATCTACATCATGTCATCTTTCTTAAGGCGTTACTCTGTTCTTTGGATTTAATACACTAGCTGCATGCTGGATAGCGGTCGACGTGTGGAGTAATAGTAGTAGATGCAGAAAGTATTGGTCTACTTTTTTTGGACGTGATGCCTATAGATATAATCATTGCCTTAGATAACGTCACGACTTTGCGCGGTTCTATAAATTGCTTGACAGTAATTCGTTCACCCACCGTCTACTTGCTTTCATGAGAGAAGCCACTAGTGAACACTTAGGCCCCCGGGTCTATTCACAACTATCGTTTTCACCTTTACTTTGCCCTATTTACTTTTTGCTTTCAGTTCTCACTTTGCAAACAATCTATAATGGATTGACAACCCCTTCATAGCGTTGGGTGCAAGCTCTTTGTGTTTGTGCAGGTACTTGTGACTTGACAAGATCTTCCACCGGTTCGATACCTTGGTTCTCAAAACTGAGGGAATTATTTACCGCCGCTGTGCTACATCACCCTTTCCTCTTCAAGGGAACACCAACGCAACGCTCCAAGGCCGCGGGGAAATCCTTTGAATATTTGCCAAGGAAGTCCCTAAAGGCGTAGCCATAGCAGCAGGATTCCTGGCGTCGTACCAGGGAACGTCTGTTGTCGCAGTAGCAAAAGGATTTCTGGCGCCGTTGCCGGGGAGGATCAAGTCAAGAATAGTCTCTCTTCAACGTGCTGATTTCTGGCGCAAGGAGGAGAGATCAAGTCATCTATCCAAGTAGGTGTCACAAACTCATCTCTTGCATTTACCTTTTTTGCCAGTTGCCTCTCCTTTTCCTCTCCCCCACTTCACATTTGCCGTTTTCATTTGCCTTTCTCCTTAGCCTTTTTCGTTTGCCTTTTCGTTCGCCCTTTTCTCTCGCTTGCTTTGTGTTTGCTTGTGTGCCATGTGCCTTCAATATGCTTGCATCTTCGCTTGCCGAAAATCTAGTGATATGGCTCCTCATCCACTTGCTAATCTCTTTAAGAGATCCAATTATGTTGATCCAATTGCTAGTGAGTTGAGTATACTTGACTATCTTTATGGAGTTTTGCTTGAGATGCGTGAATCTAAAAATTGTGAGGAATAAATTTATGAAGTGATTCACGAGGGCTCCTTGGATGAAAAGCATGATTGCAATGGTTTCACTATAAATTCTATTAGTGACAATCATGCTAAGAATATGCAAAGCCCTAAGCTTGGGGATGCTAGTTTTGCTATGTCCACTACTTGTTGCAATGATCATGAGTGGGGCGATGATTTTACTTATGATCTTGAAAATTTGTTTAAGCCTCATGATGAATATGATATTTGCAATATTATTGAAAGTGGGATTGGAGAAGTCATGACTTTAGTTGATGATAATCCCACTATTTTTTAAGAGCGTCAACTTTGCATGCATGTGGATCATGAAAAGAATATCCTATGTGATAGTTACATTGTTGAATTCGAATATGATCCCACGTGTAATTATTATGAGAGAGGAAAATATGGTGGTAGAAACTTTCATATCACTAAGTCACCTCTTGTTATGTTGAGATTGCTCTTGTCTGTTTCTTCTTCCTTGCATTTGGCAGTTATTGGTTGTCTTGACAATCTGTTTTCCTATAAAATGCCTATGCATAGGAAGTATGTTAGACTTAGATGTTATTTTCACATGCTTTATGATGCTCTCTTTGGGCTTCAATTCTTGTCTTTTGTGTCAGCATCATTCAATTATCAATGCCTAGCTAAGGGCGTTAAACAATAGCGCTTGTTGGGAGGCAACCCAACGAATCTATCCTTTTTCTTTCTGTTTTGTGTTTTCCACACTTTCATAATTCTGTTATCATTGTGTTTTTTGTGTTTCTTTTTGTGTTTGTGCCAAGCAAAATCGTTATGATTAGTCTTGGGGATGATCGTTTGGTTATGCTGGAAAAGACAGAAACTTTCTGCTCACGAAAAGAATTTTCTTGTTTTTTCTGTAAGAGATTTTGAGTTTATTCTTTTTGCTACTGATTTCTACGGAAATTCTTCATACTGCCACAATGTTTCAGATTTTTTGAAGTACCAAAAGGATACGAAGTATACTGATTTCTACAGACTAGTCTGTTGTTAACAGATTCTGTTTTTGTTGAGTTGGTTGCTTATTTTGATGAAACTATAGATAGTATCGGTGGGTATTAGCCATGGAAGATTGAAAATACAGTAACCCAACATATACATAAGTAGAATTTAAGTTTGCTACAGTACCTAAGGAAATGGTGGTTTGCTTTCTTATACTAATGTTATCACGAGTTTCTGTTTAAGTTTCGTGTTGTGAAGTTTTCAAGTTTTGGGTGAAGTTCTTATGGACAAAAAGATAAAGAGTGGCAAGAGCTAAAGCTTGGGGATGCCCAAGGCACCCCAAGTTGATTCAAGGATGCCGTAAAAGCCTTAGCTTGGGGATGCCCCGAGAAGGCATCCCCTCTTTCGTCTTCAATCCATCGGTAACGTTACTTGGGGCTATATTTTTGTTCACCACATGTTATGTGTTTTGCTTGGAGCGTCTTGTATCGTAGGTGTCTTTTATTTTTGTTGTGTCACAATCATCCTTGCTGCACACCTAGAGAGAGAGACATGCACTCACCGTGATTTTGTCGAGCTTCACTTATATCCTTTGGTTAGACAATTCAGCTCATATGTGCTTCACTTATATCTTTTGAGCTAATTGCTTTTGCTCTATGTGCTTCACTTATATCTTTTAGAGCACGGCGGTGCATGGCTTGGTAGTTGATCTATCCTTCGATAGTAGTCTCAAAAGGGTAGTTATCCAAAGGGATATGAAAACTTCCACCTTCATGTGCATTGAATAGTTAGAGAAGTTTGATTCATCTCAATTAGTTTTGAGTTGTGGTTGTGGTAATATTGAAGTTATATTAGTAAGGTGTCGTGGATCTAGAAATACTTGTGTTGAATTTAGTGATTCCCGTAGCATGCACGTATGGTGAACCGCTATGTGATGAAGTCTGAGCATGATTAGTCTATTGATTGTCATCCTTTGTGTGGCGGTCGGGATCGCGCGATGGTTTATACCTACCAACCCTTCCCCTAGGAGTATGCGTTGAATGCTTTGTTTCGATTACTACTAAAACTTTTGCAACAAGTATATGAGTTCTTCATGACTAATGTTGAGTCCATGGTTTAGATGCACTTTCACCTTCCACCATCACTATCTTCTTTAGTATCGTGCAATTTAGGCCGGTGCACAAAACCCACCATTAGCCTCCGTCAAAACAGCCACCATACCTACCTACTATGGCTTTTTCAAAGCCATTCCGAGATATATTTCCATGCAACTACCACCGTGACATGTGCCACCACTTCTACATTGCCATTGCATGATCATAAGATAGCTAGCATGATGTTCCCATTGATGTCTATGCCATGCTAGATCATTGTCACGGTACACTACCGAAGGCATTCCATTTAGAGTCATCATTTCTCTAAGTTTTGAGTTGTAAGTGTGATGATCATCATTGATGGAGCATTGTCCCATGTGAGGAAATAAAAGAGGCCAAAGATGCCCACCAAAAAAAAGGAGGCCAAAGAGCCCACAAAAAGAAATATATGAGAGAAAAAGAGAGAAGGGACAATGCTACCACCTTTCCACACTTGTGCATATTAAGCACCATGATCTTCATGATTGAGAGTCTCTTGTTTTGTGACCATCATATAGCTAGTGGGAAATTTTCATTATATAACTTGGCTTGTATATTCCAATGATAGGCTTCCTCAAAATTGCCTTAGGTCTTCGTGAGCAAGCAAGTTGGATGCACACCCACTAGTTTTCTTTAAGAGCTTTCACATAATCTTAGCTCTAGTGCATCATTTGTATGGCAATCCCTACTCATTAACGTTGATATCTATTGATGAGCATCTCCATAGCTCATTGATATGCCTAGTCAATGTGACCATCTTCTCATTGTTTGTCTTGCAACCTCCACCACACTCCACACTAGTTATAGTGCTAAAACCATGGCTCACGCTCATCTATTGCGCGAGAGTTGAAAAGGTTTGAGAAAGTAAAGGTGTGAAAACAATTAATTGGCCAATACCGGGGTTGTGCATGATTTAAATTCGTTGTGCAAGGATGATAGAGCATAGCCAGACTATATGATTTTGTAGGGATAACTTTATTTTGGCCTTGTTATTTTGAAAGTTCATGATTACCTTGCTAGTTTGCTTGAATTATTATTGTCTCCACGTCAATTGCAAACTATTGTTTTGAATCTAATGGATCTGAACATTCACGTCACATAAGAGGAGTTACAAAGGACATTTATGTTAGGTAGCTTGAAAGCAATTCATTCTTTATCACTTCCCTACTCGAGGACAAGCCGGAGTTAAGCTTGGGGATGCTTGATACGTCTCAAACGTATCTATAACTTTTGATGGTTTCACGCTGTTATCTTGTCAACTTTGGATGTTTTGTTTACCTTTTATATCTATTTTGGGACTAACTTATTAATTCAGTGCCAAGTGCCAATTCCTGTTTTTTCTGTGTTTTTGACTCATTTCACATCTGATTTTGGAACGGAATCCAAACAGAATAAAATCCCCGAAATAATTTTTTCCAGAACAAAAGAAGATCAGGAAGCTTGAGGGCCAAGGCAGTGGGCCCACAGGGGGCTCACAAGCCCTGTTGCCGCGGCCAGAGGGGAGGCCACGGCAACCAAGCTTGTGCCCCCCCTGGCGCTCCCCTGCCCTAGGTCTTTGGCCTATAAATTCCCTAAAAATCCAGAAAAATCAGGGCATCCATGAAAACACTTTTCCGCCGCCGCAAGCTTCCGTTTCTGCGAGATCTCATCTGGAGACCCTTCCCGGTGCCCTGCCGGAGGGGACTTTGGAGTTGGAGGTCTTCTACATCAACATCATCGCCTATCCAATGAATCGTGAGTAGTCCACTTCAGACCTACGGGTCCATAGTTAATAGCTAGATGGCTTCTTCTCTCTCTTGGATCTTCAATACAAAGTTCTCCATGATCTTCATGGAGATCTATCCGATGTAATCCTCTTTGGCGGTGTGTTTGTCGAGATCCGACGAATTGTGGATTTGTGATCAGATTATCTATGAATTATATTTGAGTCTTTGCTGATTTCTTATTTGCATGATTTGATATCCTTGTAAGTCTCTCCGAGTCTTGGGTTTTGTTTGACCATCTCGATCTATGATTCTTGCAATGGGAGAAGTGCTTGGTTTTGGGTAGATACCGTGTGGTGACCTTTCCCAGTGACAGAAGGGGCAGCAAGGCACGCATCGTGTTGTTGCCATCAAGGGTAACAAGATGGGCTTTTATCGTAGATATGAGATTGTCCATCTACATCATGTCATCTTGCTTAAGGCGTTACTCTGTTCTTTTGGACTTAATACACTAGATGCATGCTGCATAGCGGTCGACGTGTGGAGTAATTGTAGTAGATGCAGAAAGTATCGGTCTACTTGTTTTGGACGTGATGCCTATAGATATAATCATTGCCTTAGATAACGTCATGACTTTGCGTGGTTCTAGCAATTGCTCGACAGTAATTCGTTCACCCACCATCTACTTGCTTTCATGAGAGAAGCCACTAGTGAACACTACGCCCCCCGGGTATATTCACAACTCTCATTTCCACTTTCACTTTTACTTTGCTCCGTTTATTTTTTGCTTTCAGTTCTCACTTTGCAAACAATCTATAAGGGATTGCAACCCCTTCATAGCGTTGGGTGCAAGCTCTTTGTGTTTTTGCAGGTACTTGTGACTTGACGAGATCTTCCACTGTTTCGATACCTTGGTTCTCAAAACTGAGGGAAATAATTATCGCCGCTGTGCTACATCACCCTTTCCTCTTCAAGCGAACACCAACGCAAGGCTCTAAGGCCGCTGGGAAATCCTTTGCATATTTGCCAAGGAAGTCCCTAAAGGCGTAGCCGTAGCAGCAGGATTCATGGCGCAGTACCAGGGAAGGTTTGTTGTCGCAGTAGCAATGTGTAGCGGCACAACAGATAAGTGATAGATATCCTAGATGAAATTTTGGAGTAGATAGGTTGTTTCCTCTGTGGAGATCCCAAACTTTGTGTGAGAAACTTGCGCTTAGATGGAACCTTGTCAGGATCAGTGCACATTGACTCTGTTTCAAACTAGTTCAACAACCTGAATGGCCATAGAGCGCCTTCACATGGTTTCGAACCTGTTCAACAGAGCAAGCAGCTACGCAGCATCTTATTTTTCCTCGAGGCGCATTCGACGATCTAATTGTTGCACTGAGTGTGGCAAGGAGCCTTGCCGGTAACTATCCCTCCGACGAACTGCTAAGGACCCGTTCTTCAAAGCACTAGCGGCAGGACCAGTCACGCCGACAAGCTTCTGGAAAATACAGAAGGTGCATCATGCAAAGAGAAGGATGATTTTTGCTACTCTAACCTATGATGATTTTTGCTACTCTAACCTATGACGCAAAGGAGACGACATTTCATTCATCCGTTTGAGACAAACTCAGACATACTACATGGATGATTTTTGCTACTCTAACCTATGATACCATCTTTTGGCGAGGGACATGCTTGCCGGACGGAAGTTCAAGAAGACAAAAAGCGGGAAGGCCCCCGGTGCAACTAGGGCTGGCCCTTCCTGGACCAGCATTGCACAGTGGAGAACGGGGCGTGAAGGGACAGCGGATATGGGAACCCGGCGTTTCCCGCAATATGCGGTAGCATCGGTTCTTCCGGCTCATCGGTCTAACATCGGGAGCTTCTCTCCACTCATCACCTTGGCGAAGGCGATGGGGAGTTGAAGCCGGGTCCTGATGCGGCCTTCCAGTTTTACGAGAAACTCCAACGGAGTCCTTTCAACATGAGCACCCCATAGGAACAAGCCTGGGAGAAGATGGAGGTGCTGGAGTAGCACTCCTCCTTCCCCGGCCATGGCCTCCACGGCGACCACGGCCCCTCGACCCTCCGCCACCTCGGGAGCTCGTGCCGCCCTCCGCAGCTGCACCCCCTGAAGCTGAGGCATCAGCGAATGGGGTCATCTTTCCACCCTGGCGGCCGATGGTGGACACCCTCGTCCCCTAGCCATGGTTAGGGGCGAGCGCCACTTGGAACTGAAGAAGATTCTACAGACGCATGCCGGGGATGCTGAATGTTTCGGGAGTTGGATGGATGAGAAAAAACCCCTCGCAAACTTCCCAATTTATAGGGCGAGGCACGGGGGCTAGCTCTCCCACTCCAGAAACCAAAACCCCTCTCGTCCAATCACTCACGATCACGGGCGAACAGGGAACCGCCCTGCTGCACCAATGCATGCGAGGGAGGGCCTTGCCACAACTGCGGCCTGTAAGGCCACGAACTCCACTTGCGTGACCATTACTGCGCATGCCTCACGCATACCAGTAATGCTTCGGGAGGTGGGGAGGCCACTGTGCGCAAACATCTCCACCTCGCATGCTCGATGCGTGATGTGGGGAAGTGCCGCTCACAACGGCTCCAAATCTACAGACTACCCTGCCATGGAAGCCCATCCACCACTTTAGGCCTGGCCCAGCAAGGCCCCATGCGCTTGCATGGCCTAGGCCCGGGGGCTCCTGTCGGTGCACTAGAGACTGGGTCCCTTGTGCCCCGGACTTGTGCATGGGTACCAGCAACGCCCCTGGCTGCAGCGCACGAGGAAGACTAGCAGGAAGACAGACCAAGACCCACCGAGGCCACGCCCCCCTCTCCAAGGGCGTAGAGTACAAGAGCTCGAGATACAAGGCCCCGGCAAGCCTTCCTTGTCAGGAAGATTCGCAAGGCCTCAGCAAGCCCTCCTTGCCGGGAAGACCCCCAAAGACTCGCAACACCCCGGCAAGCCCTCATCACCGGGAATACTCGCAAAGACTGGCGAAGCCCCGGCAAGCCCTCCTTGCTGGGAAGATGTTCAAGCCCCCAGCAAGCCCTCATTGTTGGGAAGATAATAGTTCGACAGGAATGCCAAGCCAGGGAGCTCCTTTCGCTCGCCAGGTGTCCGTCCCTGTTTCTACCATAGTCCAACCGCTCCAGCGCATTCTTCATGCGCCAGCACAAGACCGAGGTGTCGATCCACCTGGGTACGTGTCAAAACAACCTCGCTGCATGTCAGGGGTCAGACAAGGCATTTACTGCCCCTAACACCACCGTAGAAGAAGGGTGGTGAACCCTGTACACTATGCAACCCGTGAGCACACTGTTGGTGACCCCTTGCCTATAAAGGGAGGCCCAAGGCTCATTCTCTAGAGGTTAGACTTTTTGGGATTTGAGACCCCTTAATCACCAGCTAAGTTACTCTAGCAAATAGCCCTACAGTAAGCCCCCAATACAAACTAAGCAGGAGTAGGGTTTGACGCGCCAAGTGGCCCAAACCTGGGTAAACGAGCTTGCCGGTGTTGATCGCTAGCTCCGCCCTCGGCGCCGCCTCTCTCCCTCCGCCGAACGATCAAGGGACCCTTCGAGTTTCCCATAGGTGTCGATTTCCCCGACACCTTCCCTAACAATAACACCTTCACCAAGAAGACTCATCCAAGGGGCTTGCTGGCCCATGAAGAGTACACCTCCGATGATGATGAAGACGATACAAGTCCTGAGGGGATGGCAACGGCACTGTCACCATTGCCACTTCCTCCTCCAAGGTATCTCTCTTCGGCACCACCAACGAGAACCGTATAGCCAAGTTCCTCTTGGCCAAAGGTATCAATAAGGTAACCCCTAGCACCAAGACCACTATCACTACCTCTCCTTCATTATTAGACAGTGTTGATAATAGTGAGGTAGTAGAACTTGATGAGAATGAATTTGATAAATTCTTGTGTAAGATCAAGGGTGAAACCAAAAGACACTTTGTTGCTCTTTTGGAACAACTTGGTGAAGCCAATGATCTCATTGAGACTCATGAGGATACTATCTCCAAGATGAAAGAACATAGTCGTGCTTACACCGATGAGATAGCTGAACTGTCCATTTCTCTAGAAGAAGAGGATGGTCTTTGTTTGGCTCTTGAGGAGTCACACAACATTGATCATGCTAAATTGCAAAAAGATCTTGATCATGCTATTGTTCTTAGTCGTGTGCTTAATTCTGAGAAGGTTGCACTGGGGGTTGGCCATGATAGACTCAAGGATTATTTTGATGTACTGGACAAGGCCCACAAGGTCTTGAAAAGTGCTCACTCGTCCCTTAAGGATTCTCATGATCAACTCCAAGTAAAACTAACCAAGGAGATTTCTACGTGCCCTCCATTCGTTTTAATTGATAATGCTTGTGCTACTAACCCTTATTGTGAGCATGTGCATCTTGTGGAGGAGAATTCCAAGTTGAAAGAACAACCTGAGAAGGGCCTCGTTACATGCATCCAAGGAGAGAAAAATCTAAATGATCTTTTGAGCAATCAAAAGGAAGTTGCAGGAAAGAAAGGACTTGGGTTTGCAACCAAGTCTAAGAAGAGCAGGAAAAACAAGACCAAGCCATCTTCCTCTCTTAAGGACATTTTTTCAAAGAGGGTGAGAGTATCATAAGAAGATGAAGAACAAGGAAAAGGGTGACAGACTCAAGAAGGGCAAAACCACTCCCACCAACACCACCGGCGATTTTAACCCCTCTTCTGTTTTATGCCGTGCTAGTGATGGGCATGTTTATGCCAAATTTTTTCTTCTTATTATGAGTACATTGAGTGGGCTATTTGGGTTCCTAAGACCCTTGTTTCTAACATCAAAGGACCCATTCAAAAATGGTTACCTAAATCCAAGAATTGATCGCGTGCAGGAGTTTGCTTCCGGTGGAGAGTCATGGTTGCTCAATAGTGGAGCAACAAATCATATGACCGAGAGCAAGGACTTGGTAGTGGCTGTGCATCCAGTACCATCTACGCCCACCCATATCCAATTTGCTGATGCCTCAACATCTAAGGTAATGGAATATGGTAAGGTGTTCATCTCTCAAGATTTATCTATAGAGAAGGCCATGCTTGTTGAGTCCCTTGTATACAATTTGCTTTCCGTTCGACAGCTTGCAATTATGGGCTTTACCACATTATTTAATCTTGATACCGTGGCCCTCTCATGGACCAAGACTCTTAAAGTAGCCTTTGTTGGATATGTCGAGAATGGTCTCTATGTAGTAAACTTCTCGGAGCGACCTACTAAGACCTTAACTTGTCTAATGGCTAAGGTTGATGTGGGTTGGCCATGGCATCGCCGACTAGTCCATGTAAATATGAGATCTTTACAAAGTCTCCTCAAAGGGGACCATGTTAGTGGACTAACAAATGTAAGTTTTGCCCGAGACCGTGCTTGCAGTGCTTGTATTGAAGGAAAGATTCATGAAACAGCTCACTGTCCCACAACAGTCATATACTCTAAAAGGCCTTTGGAGCTCCTTCACATGGATCTCTTTGGACCTCCCTCTTTCGATAGTCTTGGGGGAAGAAAGTATTGCTTGATGATCGTGGATGACTACTCAAGATACACTTGGGAATATTTCTTCAAGAAGAAGAGTGAGACTCAGCAAAATGTCATCGACTTTCTAATGAAGCTCAACGTCAACATGAAGCAAAGATATTGATGATTAGAAGTGACAACGGCACTGAGTTCAAGAACTACACCTTAAATGAGTTCCTTAATGATGAGGGGATTAAGCATCAATGGTCATCACCCTATACCCCTCAACAGAACGATGTTGTGGAAAGGAAGAACCAGACATTGATGGACACGACAAGAACCATGATGGCGGAATTCAAATTTCCGTACAACTTCTGTGCTGAAGCCATTAGCACCCGTGCCATGCATCCAATCGGCTCTACCTTCAGAAAGGCTTGAACAAGACTCCACATGAGATCCTTACCGGGAACAAGCCCAACCTCAAGTACTTCCGGGTGTTCGGTTGTAAGTGTTTCATACTCAAGAAAAAATGTTCATTTGTCTAAATTTGAAGCTAGAGCTCAAGAGGGCATATTTGTTGGTTATGCTACAAACTCCCATGCTTACCGTGTTCTGAACAACTCAACCGGACTCATTGAGGAGTCGTGTAACGTGGAGTTTGATGAGAATAATGTCTCCCAAGTGGAGCAAAGTGGTCTTTGTGATGTAGGTGATGAAATTCCTCCTCAAGCCATAAGAAGAATGGGGATTGGTCAAATACTCCCCATTGAGGAACCCCTTGTGGCCGAAGGAGAAGGACAATGCTCTACTCAAGTGGAGCCACCACCCTCGCTAGACCCACTCGCTTCTGAAGAACAAAATGAAGACCCTCAACCCGATGAACCTGATCAAGGACAAGATCAACCTCATGGAGATGGTGTCACACCAAATGATGTACAAGATCATGCTCCAGATTCTGAGCCGGCTCAAGATCTAGTGCAACCACAAGATCAAGGGCAATCTAATGAGCAAGATCAAGTCGGTGCTCAAAGCGTTCAAGAAGAAACCCCTACATTATCAAGTAGGGAAATTATGAAGCGTCGTGTTGTCTAGATAGCCTACAAACTCCGAGTTCGACAAAACACACTACTGGAAAAACATAATTTGCTGACAGCTTTTAGCTTTGCAGTCAACATTTTCACGGGGCTGATGACATAGAGACTTTGCCCTCAGCCAAAAATAATGCTGACGGCATAGGTGCGGCTGACGGCATAGAAAATCTATGCCGTCCGCTTTATCTAAGCCAGGAGCAAAAGACTGACGGCATAGGGCGGCTGACGGCATAGGGAGCTTCCCGGTCCCACGTTTGACCAGGGCTTAACGGGAGCCATCTATGCCGACAGCCAACTGACGGCAAAGCCTAACGGATGTCTTTGCCGACAGCCAGCTGACGGCATAGCCCGGTGGTTATCCCCCCGTGTGCAGGACATGAGCTAACTGGCCCTCTTCTCTCTCACCTCTCCCATCTGCTCTCCCGACCCTCCGCCTTCGTCGACGCGCGCCCGCCCCTACTTGGCGGCGCCGCCCCACGCCAACCCCGCAATCGCCCCGCCCCAAGGCATCGGCCCCCGCGCCGCCCCGCGCCTGCCCCTACTCACGTCTGCCCCGCGCCGCCCGTACTTGCCTCTGTCGTCGTCGACCCGCGCCCGCCCCTACTCGCATGTGCCTCGCGCCGCCCGGCGCATCCCCTCGCCAGCCCCGCACGAGGCCCACCCCGACCACCCCGCGCCAGCCGCGCCCCTACTCGCCGATGAGCTCCTCCTCCCCTTTTTTTCTTTATTTTTAGTTTATTTTTTCTATGTTAGTTAGATCTGTTAGTAGTAGATTTTTAGTTAAATTAAGTTACCAATTATTTAGTGGTAGATTTTTAATGGTAGATTTTTAGTTAGATTTAGTTAGCAATAGATGTTAGTAGATGTTAGTATTAGTTAGCTAGCTGTTAGTATTAGTTAGCTAGTTGTTAGCAATAGAAAGAAAATAATAAGAAGAAAAGAAATAGAAGAAGAGAAGAGTAACAAAACTTGAATAATAAATTATTAATAATAAATGTTAGTATTAGTTAGCTTAATTACCGCGAGTGCGTATTTGTGTTGATTGAGTGCATTTAAATGTGTAGTAGCTTCTCCGCAAGGGTTTGGTTTTCGATGACCTCCCCTGCATTCGAAAGTCAGCACATTTGTTAACTCCTCCTCCACTCCCTTTATTTTGCTCTGTTCCCTGCTTCGTGCTGATGACACTATCTAGCTAGGTATTTTTAGTATTAAAATGCAAAGTTGTTGCGTAACCAATATGTGTCTCCCGTTCGAAAGGGTTCTTGTTATAAATATGCATGCATTTGCATATTTATAACGGTGATTCTTTCGAATTGTCCAACGTTATCCATGGACAGCCCGGGTATGTGTAGATTGGGTCGTTTCCCACGCTTTGCTCCGGATCCCATGCAGAGTTTCGGCAGCGCCTCCTTGTTGTTCTCCGGGTATACATCCTCTCGGTTAGTTGTCGAGACGTGTATCAGGAGAACAGCGGGGAGGTCCTGCCGAAATTTTGCGTTGGATCGGGAGCAGAGCATGGGGAAATGACCCAATCTACACATACTCGGGTGGGATTAGGACCCATCTTTACCTAGTAGCTGGTAGGTGTGCATGCCGTGCATCCCAATGTATTAACCATGATTAAAAAATGGCCATAATTAATTTAACATACTTGATGAACAGATAATTTATATTGTTTATATGTGGATACTATATAGCTAGCTTGCCAGAATGACCAATCGTGAATGGATGTACACCGGTCACCATAGTCAGAGAGAGATGACCGATGAATGGTTGAGCAAAACCTATGAATTCGTGGAAATGGCATTTTCTAAAGGCCAACCAAAAACATGGTGCCCCTGCACTAAGTGCAAGAATTATTCGCGACACACAAAGGATGTAATGGGTAAACACCTGTAGATGCGTGGTTTTACTCCCGACTATACCTTGTGGACATTTCATGGTGAGTCAGCCCAACGTAACTGAGACGAGGTGTTGCGTCGGTGCACCGATGATTATGGTACAGGGATTGAAGACATGGTGAATGACTTTGATGATGCTCGGAACAAGGACGAAGAGATGGAGGAATCCGCGAAAGCCTTCTATGCCATGTTGGAATCTTTAAAACGTCCTATTCACGAGCACACTAAGATTTCTCAGCTAGATGCCATCGCACAAGTAATGGCTGTGAAAGCCCAATTCAACATTGGAAGAGACCTGTTTGACTCAGTGATGACCCTATTTGGGCGCTTTCTACCCGAAGGTCATATTATGCCTTTGAACCTATATGAGTCATACAAAATCCTTAGTGCACTCAAGATGCCGTATGAGCAGATAGATGCTTGTGAGAAAGGATGTGCCTTATTTAGGAAAGAGTATGCGGACAAAACATATTGTCCATTTTGCAAGTCCTCCAGATATGTTGAGGTAGAAAACGGTGAAGGTGAGAAGAAGAAGAGAAAAATCCCCATGAGTGTCCTACCGTATCCACCGATCCTACCAAGACTTCAACGACTTTACATGCTCGAAGAAACAGCAAAACAGATGACATGGCACAAACATGGAATTAGGAAAGAATTAGATGAACACGGATTTCCGATGTTGGTACACCCTTCAGATGGTGACGCAAGAAAGGCATTCCATAGTATACATAAGGAAAAAGCTAAAGAACCAAGGAATTGTTGAATCGCCATCAGCCTCGATGGGTTCAATCCTTTTGGTATGACGGCTACCCAATATAGTTGTTGGCCTGTATTTGTCATGCACCTCAATCTTCCACCATCATCCATTATGCAAGGAAAGCACATATTTCTGACGTTGATAGTTCCATGGCCAAACTACTCGGGGAAGAATATGAGTGTGTACACGCAACCACTGATGGATGACTTGAAAGAAGCTTGGGTGAATCGGGTCAACACATACCACGCAGCTAAAAAGAGAACTTTCAAATGTATGTTTGGTACCAATACTCGTTGCATGATCTGCCGGCATTTGCGCTTTTCGTTGCATGGTGTGTGCATGGAAGGCTCCCATGCCCACAATGCAAGGCAGCTCTTAAATTTCATTGGTTGCCAGCGGGTGGGAAGTATTGCTGCTTTGACTTGCATAGACAGTTCTTTCCTATGGACCATCCATTCAGAAAAGACAAGAAGAATTTCATGAAAGGTAAAGTTGTCAAACACTCGGCACCACCTGCGTTGACGGGGGCACAAATTAATGAACTGTTAAAATCTATGGAGCCTGATCCACACCGTCCAGGGTATTTCTTGGGTTATAATGAGGAACACGCCTGGACCCACAAGCCATGCATGTGGGATCTCCCCTACTTCGAAGACCTCTTACTTCCACACAACATTTACATGATGCACACTGAAAAAATATCGCCGAGGCCCTTCTTGGCACATTTTTTGGCATTGATAAGGGAAAAGATAATACAAAGGCTAGAGTTGACCAGGAGACTCTCTGTGATAGGCCAACACTAAACATGCGAGGATCGAAAGGAAGAAAAAATTGGTCCAAACCACCTGCCTGGTACAATCTTGAGAAGGGGACAATAAGTGAAATCCTCTTATGGGTGCAAAAAAAGTTGTTGTTCCTCGATGGGTATGCTGCGAATCTAGCGAGGGGAGCGAGCATTAAAAAAATGAAATTTTTTGGGCTCAAGAGTCATGATTGGCACATATGGCTTGAGCGGATAATGCCGGTGATGTTGTGCGGCTATATCCCCGAGGCTGAATGGCTAGTATTGGCCGAGTTGAGCTATTTCTTCCGTGTTCTTTGTGCTAATGAGTTGTTGTGTGCCGTGATAGATGTCATGGAAGAGTTGGCGCCTGAGTTGCTCTACAAGTTAGAGAAGATTTTTCCATAGGGGTTCCTTAATCCGATGCAACACATGATTTTGCATCTCCCAACCGATGCAAGATTGGGTGGCCCTGTGCAAAATTGTTTGTGCTACGCAATTAAAAGAATGCAGAAGACACTTCGAGGAAAATGTAAAAATAAACGTAGAATTGAAGCATAGATGGTCGAGGCGTTCATTACCGAGGAGGCGGCAAACTTCGTAATAGCACACTATGATGCCACTATGCATAGCTTGCATAATCCAAAGCCTCGGTACAATGTGGGCGACCCCAAACGATGTGAATCCAATCTCAGCCTCTTCAAACGGAAGCTCGCACCTTCGGGTGTGGGAAAACCAAAGTTGTTGTGCGTCGAGGAGTGGCGCACACTAATGATGTACATATTGAACAACTTAACAGAAGTTCGGCCATACATCGAGTAAGTGCTCTGTACATTGTTTCGCAACTTTTAGCAAGTTTTGTGTCTAACAACTATTATTAATTGATACGGTCGATACGTCAAATAATTCTCGAATGGTGTTGCAATCGAAAAAGAATCCATTCTCGAGTATGAACTTCTTGAAAAGACGGGAGGCGGCTATCCCGGTTTCATCTCTTGGTTCAAAAAAATGGTACCTCCCTTATATATAATAGGTGATTTCCTTTGTTGCTATTACTCATGAGTAACACACCAAATTCTATCTTTTCTTAACTTCTAGGCTAATTCAGATGAGCAAGTCGACGATGAATTGAGACAAATAGCTAATGGTTTTGACTTTAAGGTTCGTACATTTCATAAGTACGACATCAACGGGTATCGCTTTCGTACTGCTAACAAAGAGCTTTCAATGCCCGGTCGAAAAACAAACAATTCCGGTGTCTCTGCTATAGGTGAGGGAGGTGTCGAGTATTATAGAAGACTTGAAGAAGTCTACGAACTTCATTATTATGGTGAAAATCCTCCGGACGTTGTTGTGTTCAAATGTCATTGGTTCAATCCTACTAAGACAAGACGGACTCATGAACATCTTGGGCTAGTCGAAATTCGACAAGACAGGTAGTTAAGAGCTGCCGATGTCTATATTGTGGCTCAATAGGCCACCCAAGTTTTCTATCTGCCATACTGCCGTAAAAGTTTTAAGAACCTGGAAGGTTGGTATGTCGTGTTCGATGTGTCGCCACATCTTAGACCACCTCCCCCAAATGAAGACAATTATGAACCTCAAATTGACCCAATAACATATGATGGAGAATTCTTCCAAGAATCACGTGGTGTGAGACGTAGTACCCGAAACTGCTCTATGTCCACCCTGAACACGGAGGAACAAGAATCACGTGATGATGAGAAAGAAGTGGAAATAGAAGAGGTTACCAATGCGGATGAACTATCAATGCTTGATCGGTTACAAAAAGGCCTTCCACATGATGTCCCTGAACCCGATGACAATATCAGTCATGACGACACGTGTGATACTGATGATGGTTTTGCTTCAATTGACCATGGAGAAGAGACAGATGATCCCGACTATTAGTACTTTGTATGCATACAAACATTGTTGTTTAATTATTCAATTATTAGTTGAATTATTCATGTATTTATTATTGTTCGTTTAATTATTTTCCTTTAATTTGTACTAATTATTTAACTATTTATCGTTCCAGGTGGTGAGACATGGCAGGCGGGGATAAGTTGAGGATAGCACCTGGCCAGCTACGGAGAACTTTGTTTCAGAGCTCTGCCGAGGAGCCCCATGGGTGAGGCGGAGGAAACAAGAGAGGCAGAGGACATGGTCGTGGGAGAGGGAGGCTGCTTGATAGGAGCCAGTCGCCACCACCCTCGGCTACTTCTGTCTCAGCCACTTCACCCTTGCAGACGAGGGTGTCACCGGTGTGGGATCCTTCCGTCCAGGAGCAGACACCAATGCAGGGGGCTGAGGCGGAGGCGGAGGCGGAAGCGGAGGCTGAGGAGGAGGCTGAGGCGGAGGCTGAGGGAGAGAGGTGGAGCCCGTCTGCCAGCAAGTCGGTCTACCAACATGGTATGGCACGAGTTCCAGATCGATTGGAGTTGCAGCACAGGGCGTTCATTGAGCCAGATGGCGAGAAGTAAGTTGATATATATTGTGTACCTTATATCATTATATTTCACCAAGTAGCTAATGTCTCTCCCTTATCATTATGTAGGGGGTGGGATTACCCGAAGAATACCCGGAATCCAAACTGCCTCCTTGGTGCTTTACTTAGGGAGCACTTCCCCGGGATAGTGCAGTTGCCCGGTGAGTGTATGGTTCCCGAGCCAGGACTCAAGTGGGAGCACTACCAAGCCGCTCTGTTCCCGGAAAACACACATATGAATGGTGTTGTTTGCGTGAGCGTGGCCGACAAGGTGTAGGCTGATTTTTGGGTAACTATTATTTTAGCCAATAAAAAGTATACAATGTTATATATTGTTATTTCCTTCCAAATCATTTCACTATTCATCTATGCATCTATATGGCATAATTGCAGAGTTACTTTAGGGTCGCGGAGGGGAAGGAGGAGGCGGCCAAGAAGAACCTCGTGAAAGAGTGCAAGAGTTTATTGAATAACACGAGGCACGAGCTGCGTGTTCAGGCTGTTCGAGATTGGTACGCCAAGCAAGGGGAGCCGAAGACAAAGACTGAATGTCGAAAGATTTACCTTGATAACACCGAGTGCATGGAGGTATGTACATTCCAAAGATCAATTCTTTAATAGTTTTGTTAGGGCTAGTTAGGTCTATTTAGTTATAATACTTAGTTTCATTCTTCATTAACTTACATTCATAGATGCCCCCGAGATGGTTGGCCGATAAGATGGATTGTTGGGAGATGATAGTGGACAGGTGCTGCACAAAGGCTTGGTTGAGCACCCACACCATGGCCAAGGACCGTCGTGCTCAATTGGTTGGTGTGCCACACCACCAAGGCAATGCCAACATCAAGCAATACGCCAAAAAATGGGTATGTGTGCCTTGTTTTGTTTCATCAATAATTCATTCGTTCATGATTTTTGTTGTACTAATTCTTTGTCTTTTCTTGTAGGCCAAACACAATAACCAGCCCGAGCCTCAGGGATACGCCGCATTTAGCATGGCCCATAAGGGCTCGTACAATACGGCGAAGGCATATTCTGAGGGGGACAGGCCGCCGGCGTACACAAGCATGTCCGCCTACAGCAAGATGACGTCTTATTTTGAGGTGGTCAAACAGCTGCGCGGACCTGACTTTGACCCGAGCTAGAATCCTATCGATCCGGAGGCGTTGATGATATCTGGTGGCGGTAAGAGTCATGGCACGCTGGCCATGTGTGATGGCTTCGTCCCTATCACTAAGACTCTATCTCAGATCAAGGCGAGGCAAACGAGCTCTGCTCATGTAATACGGCAACGCGCGAGGCCAGTTGATCTTGTCATCGAGGTTAGTTTTCTTCATTATTTTTTTCGTTCATTTGTCCCTGGATGGATGATGAAAATTCCTTTTGAGGAGTGGTTGCAGGCCGCACTTGAGAAGGAGAGGGAGGCCACCAGGCTCTTGTTGGAGGAGAGGGACTGAAATACGCGGAGGTTGCTTGAGGAGGAGAGGGCACGCAATAATGCCCATGCGAAGGCCATGCACGACTTCATTGCGGTAAGTTAGTTGTGTGAGAAGCAAGGCTATGTGTGAGAAGCAACAAGGCTATTTCTTTGACTCCTCGAAAACTAATTTGCAGGCTATGTGTGAGAAGCAAGGTTTGCCGCCCCCTCCGCCGATGCCCTCTCCGGTGGGAACGGTGAGTTCCCTTTCAATGACCAACCTTGCACGGTCTTATACCATTGTCTGTCGCCATGCTAACCACATATTTTAACTCTTGCCTTGTTCCAGCATCATTCCAGAGTTGAATCCCACGATCCCTTTACTTCTCCTGGTGAGAGCCCTAGCAACCCAGCGACCAACCAAGATGGTGCTTCTCCTCCTCCTTTTCTTGGCATTCGGTAAGTTATTCCTGTCCTTCTTATTCTTCTTATTGTTTAGATCAACTTAGATTATGACATGCTTTAGTTAGCTTAGTAAATTATAGTTGATATTAGCCATGCTTTAGTTAGCTTAGTAAATTCTAGTTGATAATTAGCTTACTTACCTAAAAAAAATACATAATTAGCTTACTTACTTCAAAAATGACATAATTACTTGATAACACAAAAAATAGCATAATTAGTTGATATTAGAGTTCAAAAATGACATAATTAGTTTAGAAAATTTAAAAAGAAACCAGAAGAGAAGAACAAAGAAGAGATGAAGAAATAAGAGAAGAAGAAAGAGGAGAAAAATATATAATAAGAAGAACAGATCTTCTTATTCTTCCTTTTTCTCTTCTTTCTTTTTCTCCATCTTCTTATTCTTCTTCTTCTTGTTCCACCACTTCTTCTTCTAATTGCTTAGTTTAATTTAACTTCTTTCTTATTGTATTCTTCTTCTAACTTCTTTCTCATTATGCAGATTTTGATAAAGCAGCATGGCATATGGATGGATGCTCCAGGGACTATACTCATGTAGTCTTAGATGAACTTTGTAATGCACTTTTATTTGCGGATGCACTTGTGATGCTTTGTAATATTTGTGATCTTGTTTGCACTTCAATTACATATATTGGTGTTGTTTGCACTTTGTGATGCACTTGTGGTGTTGTTTGCACTTTGTGATGCACTTGTGGTGCTGTTTGCACTTTGTGATGCACTTGTGGTGCTGTTTAGGGCCTGGGCAAATATATATATATATATATATATATATATATATATATATATATATATATATATATATATATATCTGTTTGTATCTATGTTTTGCAAATGCAGGGAATTAACAGAAAACAAATATAAAAAAAGCAGAGAGATTTTTTGCCTACAGCTTACTGATGGCAAAGCCTATGCCGTCGGTGGGCTGTCGGCAAAGAAGGACACGTGGCGACAGCCTGTGTAACCTGGCAACTGTGAGAACACCAAATTTTCCCAGATTTTCGACTTTGCGGTCAGCTGTGCTTCGGTTGTGGGAAAAGAGGGGACCCAGGGGACCCAGGTTTTCGGCTTTGCCATCAGCTGTGCTCCGACTGTGGGCAAAGAGGGGAACCACATGTCAGTGCTGCTAGCATCCCTAAAACGTATGGCCCACCAGAACTTTGCCGTCCGCTAGCGCCCAGCTGACGGCAAAGCCTGTCGTTAATCCTCTAACGGGGCTCGGCTTGCGCCGTTGCCGCCATTGCTCTATGTCGTCAGCCCGTGCCACAAAGCTGATGGCAAAGGCTTTGCCGTCGGTCGATTTGCAGCTGACGGCAAAGAAGGTGATTGCCGATAAAATCATGGCCGGCTCCTTTGCCGACCGCACACTGATGGCAAAGCCTTTGTCGTATGTTAAACAGGTTGTTGCCCTCAGCTCTGGGTGTTGGCAAACAAGCAGATTCCAATAATGACATCTTCAAGAATGTGCTTGGTAGCTTCAATGAAGGGGTAACGACTCGTCAACAATTATCAAACTTTTGTATGCGTCACACGTTTGTTTCATGTGTTGAACCCCTAAAGGTAGATGATGCCCTTGATGATGAGGATTGGCTGGAAGCTATGCACGATGAACTTAACAAATTCGAGCGCAATCAAGTTTGGTAATTACTGCCAAGACCAATGAAGGAACATAATGTCATTGGAATCAAATGGATCTTCAAGAACAAGCAGGATGCAAATGGTGTGGTCGTTCGAAACAAGGCAAGACTGGTGGCGCAAGGCTACTCCCAAGTCGAGGGTATCGACAACGGTAAAACCTTTGCTCCTGTCGCTCGTCTTGAATCTATTCACATGTTACTTGTGTTTGCTTCTCATCATGATTTTAAATTACAACAAATGGATGTGAAAAGTGCTTTCTAAGTAGTCCTTTAAATGAGTTGGTATATGTCAAACAACCCCCGGGATTCGAGGATCCCAAGTTCCCCACTCATGTATACAAACTCAGGAAGGCACTCTATGGTCTTAAACAAGCCCCACATGCATGGTATGAGTACCTTACTGAGTTGTTGCAAGATCATGCGTTTGAGACTGGGAAAATTGATCCCACTCTTTTTACCAAGAAGGTCAAAGGGTAGTTGTTCATATGCCAACTATATGTTGATGATATTATATTTCGTTCTCCTAACAAATCTTTCAATGAAGAATTTGTTGCACTAATGATCGAGAAGTTTGAGATGTCAATGATGGGAGAGTCGAAGTTCTTTATCGGGTTTGAAATCAAACAAGGAAGATTAGGAACATTCATCAAACAAGCCCAGTACACTCAAGACATGCTCGAGAGGTTCGAGCTCGAGGACGTCAAGCCAGTCAAATTTCCCATGCAACCAAATGCAAGCTTGACAGTGATCCCAATGGTAAAGTCGTGGATCAAAAGGTATATCGCTCCATGATTGGATCCTTGCTTTAACTTTGTGCATCTAGACCCGATATCATGCTGAGTGTGGGAATTTGTGCATGGTTTCAATCCGCACCAAAGGAAAGCCACTATGCGGCAGTCAAAAGAATCTTTCGATATTTGGCTCATACCCTAAACTTTGGCTTATGGTTCACCAAAGGAGCAAGCTACAATTTAGTAGGTTACTCTGACTCAAATTGGGCTGGAGACTGTGTTGGAAGGAAGTGAACATGTGGAGGATGCCAATTCCTTGGTCGTTCCTTGGTAAGTTGGTCTTCGAAGAAGCAAAACTGTGTGCCACTTTCTTCCACCGAAGCTGAATATGTAGCTGCTGCAAGTTGTTGTGCTCAAATATTATGGATGAGGCAAATTTTAAAGGATTACGGTGTCACTTTTGACAAAGTGCCTCTTCTGTGTGACAATGAGAGTGCTATCAATATATCCCTTAATCCGGTGCAACATAGCAAGACCAAGCATATTGATATACGTCACCATTTTATTCGAGATCATATCAAGCAAGGAGATATTGAGGTCCTCTTCATCAACACTCTAGATCAACTTGCAGATATCTTCACCGAACCTCTAGATGAAGAAAGGTTTCATGAGTTAAGGCATGAGCTAAATATCACTGATTCAAATAATGTAGATTCAAACTAGGCACACTAGACCTCACTCATCATTATATCTGGCTCTAGATATAGGCATGGACATAGGGGGAGTGTTGTTCTCTCAATGAACCTCTCCTGCCCCTATTATGCAAAAATTGTTCAAATATTTCACATTAGCCATTGTTGATGGCACTTGTGCTTCAGAGACGAACTATGGTCATGAACCCAAGGATAACTCTTCGTGGTGTCATACCATTTGTCTCAAACATAGGTGGCTTCGGCCACCGCCCTCTCCATCAAGAGATTTAGTGTTGCTTCTTATTCTTGTTGACGTCTTCTTGTTCTTTTTTCTAGTTCACTGGCTTCGTTCAAGTTCTTTTTATTATCGAGGGGAGTAGAGCTATGTTTCAGGCTGTTTTTTCGAGAAGTGCACGGTACTACCGCCCCCAGCACGGTAGTGAAATTTTACTACCACTGGGAGAGTAGTACTACCGCTGGCAGAGCGGTACTACCGCCCCCATCACGGTAGTAAATTTTTACTACCGCTGGGAGAGCGGTACTAACGCTGGCCCCCGAGTTCTTCTTCTTCTCTCTCTCCTCTCTCAAGGTGCTACCCACGGGGATCGCCGGATCTCCATCTCCAGCCACCCTTCTCCGATTCCGATTGGTGGGACACTCTCCCACGTGCAATGGACCTCGGTGCTGCCCCTCTTCCCCTTTATATTTGCTTGGTTTTTGTTGAATCTTGGGTTAGGGGCATGTCTATATTTTGTTTCTTCATGGCACCCTATTCTCTTCCTAGAGCGATTGGGAAGTTCTTGGGCAGTATATCCTTCAGGTAGTAGGGTCTCTTGTGTGTAGGGGTGCTCAGTAGTCCTAGATCAAAGGTTTCGTTTCAAAGGATTGGGGATTTTTTGTTGGGGAACGTCGCATGGGAAACAAAAATTTTCCTACGCGCACGAAGACCTATCATGGTGATGTCCATCTACGAGAGGGGATGAGTGATCTACGTACCCTTGTAGACCGTACAACAGAAGCGTTAGAGAACGCGGTTGATGTAGTGGAACGTCCTCACGTCCCTCGATCCGCCCCGCGAACAATCCCTCGATCAGTCCCACGATCTAGTACCGAACGGACGGCACCTCCGCGTTCAGCACACGTACAGCTCGACGATGATCTCGGCCTTCTTGATCCAGCAAGAGAGACGGAGAGGTAGAAGAGTTCTCCGGCAGCGTGACGGCGCTCCGGAGGTTGGTGATGACCTTGTCTCAGCAGGGCTCCGCCCGAGCTCCGCAGAAACGCGATCTAGAGGAAAAACCGTGGAGGTATGTGGTCGGGCTGCCGTGGAAAAGTCGTCTCAAATCAGCCCTAAAACCTCCGTATATATAGGTGGGAGGGAGGGGACCTTGCCTTGGGGCTCAAGGAGCCCCAAGGGGGTCGGCCGAGTCCAAGGGGGGAGGACTCCCCCCCCAAACCGAGTTGGACTTGGTTTGGTGGGAGGGAGTCCACCTTCCTTCCCACCTCCTCCCTTTTTTTTCCTCTTGATTTTATTTGCTTGGTGCATAGAGCCCTTTTTGGCTGTCCCACCAGCCCACTAAGGGCTAGTGTGCCACCCTCAAGGCCTATGGGCTTCCGCGGGGTGGGTTGCCCCCCCCCCGGTGAACTCCCGGAACCCATTCGTCATTCCCGGTACATTCCCGGTAACTCCGAAAACCTTCCGGTAATCAAATGAGGTCATCCTATATATCAATCTTCGTTTCCGGACTATTCCGGAAACCCTCGTGACCTCCGTGATCTCATCCGGGACTCTGAACAACATTCGGTAACCAACCATATAACTCAAATACGCATAAAACAACGTCGAACCTTAAGTGTGGAGACCCTGCGGGTTCGAGAACTATGTAGACATGACCCGAGAGACTCCTCGGTCAATATCCAATAGCGGGACCTGGATGCCCATATTGGATCCTACATATTCTATGAAGATCTTATCGTTTGAACCTCAGTGCCAAGGATTCATATAATCCCGTATGTCATTCCCTTTGTCCTTCGGTATGTTACTTCCCGAGATTCGATCGTCAGTATCCGTATACCTATTTCAATCTCGTTTACCGGCAAGTCTCTTTACTCGTTCCGTAAGACAAGATCCCGCAACTTAGACTAAGTCACATTGCTTGCAAGGCTTGTGTGTGATGTTGTATTACCGAGTGGGCCCCGAGATACCTCTCCGTTCACACGGAGTGACAAATCCCAGTCTTGATCCATACTAACTCAACTAACACCTTCGGAGATACCTGTAGAGCATCTTTATAGTCACCCAGTTACGTTGCGACGTTTGATACACACAAAGCATTCCTCCGGTGTCAGTGAGTTATATGATCTCATGGTCATAGGAATAAATACTTGACACGCAGAAAACAGTAGCAACAAAATGACACGATCAACATGCTACGTCTATTAGTTTGGGTCTAGTCCATCACGTGATTCTCCTAATGACGTAATCCAGTTATCAAGCAACAACACCTTGTTCATAATCAGAAGACACTAACTATCTTTGATCAACTGGCTAGCCAACTAGAGGCTTGCTAGGGACGGTGTTTTGTCTATGTATCCACACATTTAAATGAGTCTTCATTCAATACAATTATAGCATGGATAATAAACGATTATCTTGATACAGGAATTATAATAATAACTATATTTATTATTGCCTCTAGGGCATAATTCCAACAGTCTCCCACTTGCACTAGAGTCAATAGTCTAGCCTTCACATCACCATGTGAATTACATCGTAATAAATCTAACACCCATACAGTTCTGGTGTTGATCATGTTTTGGCCGTGGAAGAGGTTTAGTCAGCGGGTCTGCTACATTCAGATCCGTGTGCACTTTGCATATATTCACGTCCTCTCCCTCGACGTAGTCGCGGATGAGGTTGAAGCGTCGTTTGATGTGTCTGGTCTTCTTGTGAAACCGTGGTTCCTTTGCTAAGTCAATGGCACCAGTGTTGTCACAGAACAAGGTTATTGGATTCAGTGCGCTTGGCACCACTCCAAGATCCGTCATGAACTGCTTCATCCAAACACCCTCCTTAGCCGCCTCCGAGGCAGCCATGTACTCCGCTTCACATGTAGAATCTGCTACGACGCTTTGCTTGGAACTGCACCAGCTTACTGCACCCCCATTAAGAATAAATACGTATCCGGTTTGCGGCTTAGAGTCGTCCGGATCTGTGTCAAAGCTTGCATCGACGTAACCTTTTACGGCGAGCTCTTCGTCACCTCCATACATGAGAAACATCTCCTTAGTCCTTTTCAGGTACTTCAGGATATTCTTGACCGCTGTCCAGTGATCCACTCCTGGATTACTCTGGAACCTACCTGCCATACTTATGGCTAGGCTAACATCCGGTCTAGTGCACAGCATCGCATACATGATAGAACCTATGACTGAAGCATAGGGGACGGAGCGCATATGCTCTCTATCTTCATCAGTTGCTGGGCACTGAGTCTTACTCAATCTCGTACCTTGTAGAACTGGCAAGAACCCTTTCTTGGACTGTTCCATTTTGAACCTCTTCAAAACTTTATCAAGGTATGTGCTTTGCGAAAGTCCTATCAGGCGTTTTGATCTATCCCTATAGATCTTAATGCCTAGAATGTAAGCAGCTTCTCCTAGGTCCTTCATAGAGAAACTATTATTCAAGTAATCCTTTATGCTCTCTAAAAACTCTACGTTGTTTCCAATCAGTAATATGTCATCCACATATAATATTAGAAACGCCACAGAGCTCCCACTCACTTTCTTGTAAATACAAGATTCTCCAACCACTTGTATAAACCCAAATGCTTTCATCACCTCATCAAAGCGTTTGTTCCAACTCCGAGATGCTTGCACCAGTCCATAAATGGATCGCTGGAGCTTGCACACCTTGTTAGCATTCTTAGGATCGACAAAACCTTCGGGTTGTATCATATACAATTCTTCCTTAAGGTAACCGTTAAGGAACGCCGTTTTGACATCCATCTGCCAGATTTCATAATCGAAAAATGCAGCTATTGCTAACATGATTCTGACGGACTTAAGCATCGCTACGGGTGAGAAAGTATCATCGTAGTCAACTCCTTGAACTTGTGAAAAAACCCTTTTCCACAAGTCGAGCTTTATAAACGGTCACATTACCGTCAGCGTCCGTCTTCCTCTTGAAGATCCATTTGTTCTGAATGGCCTTGCGGCCCTCAGGCAGTACCTCCAAAGTCCACACTTTGTTCTCATACATGGATCCTATCTCGGACTTCATGGCTTCCAGCCATTTGTTGGAATCTGGGCCCACCATTTCTTCTTCATAATTCGTAGGTTCATTGTTGTCTAACAACATGATTGATAAGACGGGATTACCGTACCACTCTGGAGCAGCACGTGGTCTCGTTGACCTGTGTGGTTCGACAGAAACTTGAACTGGAGTTTCATGATCATCATCATTAACTTCCTCCTCAACCGGCGTTGCAATGACAGAGGTTTCCCCTTGCCCTGCGCCACCATCCAGAGGGATGAGAGGTTCGACAACCTCGTCAAGTTCTATCTTCCTCCCACTCAATTCTCTCGAGAGAAACTCCTTCTCGAAAAAAGCTCCGTTTTTAGCAACAAACACTTTGCCCTCGGATTTGAGATAGAAGGTGTACCCAACTGTCTCTTTTGGGTAACCTATGAAGACACACTTTTCCGCTTTGGGTTCCAGCTTTTCAGGCTGAAGCTTTTTGACATAAGCATCACATCCCCAAACTTTAAGAAATGACAACTTTGTCCTTTTGCAATACCACAGTTCGTATGGTGTCGTCTCAACGGATTTTGTTGGTGCCCTATTTAAAGTGAATGCAGCTGTTTCTAATGCATAGCCCCAAAATGATAACGGCAAATCAGTAACAGACATCATGGGTCACACCATCTCTAATAGAGTACGATTACGACGTTCGGACACACCATTACGCTGTGGTGTTCCAAGCGGTGTTAATTGTGAAACAATTCCACATTGTCTTAAGTGAGCACCAAACTCGAAACTCAGATATTCACCCCCACGATCAGACCGTAGGAACTTGATCTTCTTGTTACGATGATTTTCCACTTCACTCTGAAATTGCTTGAACTTTTCAAATGTTTCACACTTGTGCTTCATCAAGTAGACATAACCATATCTACTTAAATCGTCAGTGAAGGTGAGAAAATAACGATATCTGCCGCGTGCCTCCACGCTCATCGGACCACACACATCGGTATGTATGATTTTCAACAAGTCACTTGCACGCTCCATTGTTCCTGAGAACAGGGTCTTAGTCATCTTGCCCATGAGGCATGGTTCGCACGTGTCAAGTGAATCAAAGTCAAGTGACTCCAAAAGTCCATCAGCATGGAGTTTCTTCATGCGCTTTACACCAATATGACCTAAGCGGCAGTGCCACAAAAATATGGCGCTATCATTGTTAACTCTAACTCTTTTGGTCTCAACGTTATGTATATGTGTATCGTTATCAAGATTCAATATGAACAATCCTCTCACATTCGGTGCATGACCATAAAAGATGTTACTCATAGAAATAGAACAACCATTATTCTGTGACTTAAAAGAGTAACCGTCTCGCAATAAACAAGATCCAGATATAATGTTCATGCTCAACGCAGGCACTAAATAACAATGATTTAAGTTCATCACTAATCCTGACGGTAACTGAAGTGACACTGTGCCGACGGCGATTGCATCAACCTTGGAACCATTTCCTACGCGCATCGTCACTTCATCTTTCGCCAGCCTTCGCCTATTCTGCAGTTCCTGTTTCGAGTTGCAAATATGAGCAACAGAACCAGTATTGAATACCCAGGCACTACTACGAGAGCCGGTTAAGTACACATCAATAACATGTATATCAAATATACCTGATTTTTCTTTGCCCGCCTTCTTATCTGCCAGATACTTGGGGCAATTGCGCTTCCAATGACCCATACCCTTGCAATAGTAACACTCTGTTTCCAGCTTAGGTCCAGCTTTGGGTTTCTTCGTAGGATTGGCAACAGGCTTGCCGCTCTTCTTCGAATTGCCCTTCTTGCCTTTGCCGTTTCTCTTGAAACTAGTGGTCTTATTCACCATCAACACTTGATGCTCTTTACGGAGTTCAGACTCTACGACTTTCAGCATCGCAAACAACTCGCCGGGAGACTTGTTCATCCCTTGCATGTTGTAGTTCAACACAAAGCCTTTATAGCTTGGCGGCAGTGATTGAAGGATTCTGTCAGTGATAGCTTCTTGCGGGAGTTCAATTCCCAGCACAGCTAGACGGTTCGAGTACCCAGACATTTTGAGCACATGTTCACTGACAGATGAGTTTTCTTCCATCTTGCAAGCATAGAATTTATCGGAGGTCTCATACCTCTCGATCCGGGCGTTCTTATGAAAGATAAACTCCAACTCCTGGAACATCTCAAATTCTCCATGACGCTCAAAGCCACGTTGAAGTCCCGGTTCTAAGCCATACAAGACTGCACATTGAACTATTGAGTAGTCCTCCTTACGTGCTAACCAAGCGTTCTTAACATCCTGATCAGCCGTAGCGGGAGGTTCATCTCCTAACGCTGCATTAAGGACATAATCCTTTTTCCCAGCTTGTAAGATTAGCTTAAGATTACGAGCCCAGTCTACAAAGTTGCTTCCATCATCTTTCAACTTAGCTTTCTCTAGGAACGTATTAAAATTCAGGATGACTGTCGCGTGAGCCAAGATCTACAACACAAATATGTTCAAAGTGGACTTAGACTATGTTCAAGATAATTAGAGTTTAACTTAATCAAATTATTCGCTAAACTCCCACTCAAAAAGTACATCTCTCTAGTCATTTGAGTGGTTCATGATCCACTTACACTAGCACAAGTCCGATCATCACGTGAGTTGAGTATAGTTTCAGTGGTAAGCATCCCTATGCTAATCATATCATCTATATGATTCATGATCGACCTTTCGGTCTCATGTGTTCCGAGGCCATGTCTGCACATGCTAGGCTCGTCAAGCTTAACCCGAGTGTTCCGCGTGCGCAACTGTTTTGCACCCGTTGTATGTGAACGTTGAGTCTATCACACCCGATCATCACGTGGTGTCTCGAAACGACGAACTGTAGCAACGGTGCACAGTCGGGGAGAACACAATTTCGTCTTGAAATTTTAGTGAGAGATCACCTCATAATGCTACCGTCGTTCTAAGCAAAATAAGGTGCATATAAGGATTAACATCACATGCAATTCATAAGTGACATGATATGGCCATCATCACGTGCTTCTTGATCTCCATCACCAAAGCACCGGTACGATCTTCTTGTCACCGGCGCCACACCATGATCTCCATCAACATGTTGCCATCGGGGTTGTCGTGCTACTCATGCTTTTACTACTAACGCTACATCCTAGCAAAATAGTAAACGCATCTGCAAGCACACACGTTAGTATAAAGACAACCCTATGGCTCCTGCCGGTTGCCGTACCATCGACGTGCAAGTCGATATTTCTATTACAACATGATCATCTCATACATCCAATATATCACATCACATCATTGGCCATATCACATCACAAGCATACCCTGCAAAAACAAGTTAGACGTCCTCTAATTTTGTTGTTGCATGTTTTACGTGGTGACCATGGGTATCTAGTAGGATCGCATCTTACTTACGCAAACACCACCACGGAGATATATGAGTTGCTATTTAACCTCATCCAAGGACCTCCTCGGTCAAATCCGATTCAACTAAAGTTGGAGAAACCGACACTTGCCAGTCATCTTTGAGCAACGGAGTTACTCGTAACGATGAAACCAGTCTCTCGTAAGCGTACGAGTAATGTCGGTCCAAGCCGCTTCAATCCAACAATACCGCGGAATCAAGAAAAGACTAAGGAGGGCAGCAAAATGCACATCACCGCCCACAAAAACTTTTGTGTTCTACTCAAGAAGACATCTACGCATGATCTAGCTCATGATGCCACTGTTGGGGAACGTCGCATGGGAAACAAAAAATTTCCTACGCGCACGAAAACCTATCATGGTGATGTCCATCTACGAGAGGGGATGAGTGATCTACGTACCCTTGTAGACCGTATAGCAGAAGCGTTAGAGAACGCGGTTGATGTAGTGGAACGTCCTCACGTCCCTCGATCCACCCCGCGAACAATCCCTCGATCAGTCCCACGATCTAGTACCGAACGGACGGCACCTCCGCGTTCAGCACACGTACAGCTCGACGATGATCTCGGCCTTCTTGATCCAGCAAGAGAGACGGAGAGGTAGAAGAGTTCTCCGGCAGCGTGACGGCGCTCCGGAGGTTGGTGATGACCTTGTCTCAGCAGGGCTCCGCCCGAGCTCCGCAGAAACGCGATCTAGAGGAAAAACCGTGGAGGTATGTGGTCGGGCTGCCGTGGAAAAGTCGTCTCAAAGCAGCCCTAAAACCTCCGTATATATAGGTGGGAGGGAGGGGACCTTGCCTTGGGGCTCAAGGAGCCCCAAGGGGGTCGGCCGAGTCCAAGGGGGGAGGACTCCCCCCCAAACCGAGTTGGACTTGGTTTGGTGGGAGGGAGTCCCCCTTCCTACCCACCTCCTCCCTTTTTTTTCCTCTTGATTTTCTTTGCTTGGCGCATAGAGCCCTTTTGGGCTGTCCCACTAGCCCACTAAGGGCTGGTGTGCCACCCTCAAGGCCTATGGGCTTCCCCGGGGTGGGTTGCCCCCCCCCCCGGTGAACTCCTGGAACCCATTCGTCATTCCCGGTACATTCCCGGTAACTCCGAAAACCTTCCGGTAATCAAATGAGGTCATCCTATATATCAATCTTCGTTTCCGGACTATTCCGGAAACCCTCGTGACGTCCATGATCTCATCCGGGACTCCGAACAACATTCGGTAACCAACCATATAACTCAAATACGCATAAAACAACGTCGAACCTTAAGTGTGCAGACCCTGCGGGTTCGAGAACTATGTAGACATGACCCGAGAGACTCCTCGGTCAATATCCAATAGCGGGACCTGGATGCCCATATTGGATCCTACATATTCTACGAAGATCTTATCGTTTGAACCTAAGTGCCAAGGATTCATATAATCCCGTATGTCATTCCCTTTGTCCTTCGATATGTTACTTGCCCGAGATTCGATCGTCAGTATCCGTATACCTATTTCAATCTCGTTTACCGGCAAGTCTCTTTACTCGTTCCTTAATACAAGATCCCGCAACTTACACTAAGTCACATTGCTTGCAAGGCTTGTGTGTGATGTTGTATTACCGAGTGGGCCCCGAGATACCTCTCCGTTCACACAGAGTGACAAATCCCAGTCTTGATCCATACTAACTCAACTAACACCTTCGGAGATACCTGTAGAGCATCTTTATAGTCACCCAGTTACGTTGCGACGGTTGATACACACAAAGCATTCCTCCGGTGTCAGTGAGTTATATGATCTCATGGTCATAGGAATAAATACTTGACACGCAGAAAACAGTAGCAACAAAATGACACGATCAACATGCTACGTCTATTAGTTTGGGTCTAGTCCATCACGTGATTCTCCTAATGACGTGATCTAGTTATCAAGCAACAACACCTTGTTCATAATCAGAAGACACTGACTATCTTTGATCAACTGGCTAGCCAACTAGTGGCTTGCTAGGGACGGTGTTTTGTCTATGTATCCACACATTTAAATGAGTCTTCATTCAATACAATTATAGCATGGATAATAAACGATTATCTTGATACAGGAATTATAATAATAACTATATTTATTATTGCCTCTAGGGCATAATTCCAACATTTTTGGTGTCATGGCACTGTCAGATCTAGCACTCTGCCCCCCGTGTGGTACTACCGCTCGAGCAGCGGTACTACCGCTGTCAGAGTGGTACTACCGCTGCCAGGGCGGTAGTAAATTTTTACTACCGCTCGAGCAGCGGTACTACTGTTCCCAGAGCGCTACTACTGCTCCCAGAGCGGTACTACCGCTGCTAGAGTGGTAGTAAAATTTTACTACCACTCCAGCGGCGGTACTACCGCCCTTCCTTGTGCACACACATTGAACCTTCTCCTTTTTGAGCTTTTTTTGTTGATTCTTTATCTTTGCCATGACGTTTTGTGTCCTTTGTGTTGTGTTTGCTTTTTGCGTATCATAGGTGGTGGTTCCAGTCTCTCTAACCCATGTTAGGATGCCAGCTCCAAGCGTCCCCGCTCATCTGCTGTCACTGAACGTTCTAAAGCACCCAAGCGCAATTTCAAGAAGACTACTCAAAAGGCCAATATTTCTGTTTACTGGAATACCATGCCACTGGGAGAGTTCCAACGGCGCCGAAGGATCAACCCCTACAACAGCAATAGGGATCAGTTCCCTGGAGGTGGATTCTTCTGGAAGAAAGACCAGTTTCTTATCTTTGCACACATCCTCAAGACGAAGAAGAATTTGTATGTTCCTGTGCAGTTGATTGATATCAACCATCTCAAGAAAGACCCTACATATTTTGGCGATGCTCTGTCCATAGTGGACCAGCTTCAGATATAGGAGCTCATCACTTTTCAGCATGGTTTTGATTATGAGTTGGTGGCACACTTCTTCGCTACTGTTCACTTTCACACTGATGATGATCGCACCATGACCTGGCTGACAAATGGGGAAGTGTTGTGTGCTAAATGGAAGGATTTCATGGATCTTCTGCATGTCCAAGATGAGGGGCTTCACCACATAGTTGGCTTGCACCCACATGACAACCCTTCTGCTACTGCCAATGAGATGTTGCTACCATACTATATTGCGAAGCAAGCCCCATCTCCCGAGGTCTCCTATGTTATGAACCCGTTTCTCGATGTGATGCACTGAATTTTTTGCAACACCCTATTTCCTAGAGTTGGCAACAAGGACCAGGTGCACTCCTCCCTAGTATATATGCTCATCATGTGTCAGAAGGGGCGGACTCGCCCATCTGGAAAACTGGATGTATCTCGTGTTATGTGGACTGAGTTGTACTTTGTTGTCTTCCACCGTAAGGTCCCAATCTACGGTCCGTATCTGTTTTACTTCATCAGGATGACTTGGGCCAAGGCATTTCCACGTGTTGAGCTTCCTGCTAACAGTATTCGCCATAAGCCCATCAAACTGTGCCAGAAAGACAAATGGGCCAACACCTCCACTTCACCTGATGCCCCTACGGATTCTGATGAGGAGGTGGCTGCTACTGAGGATGAGACTGCTCCAGAGTCATGTATGCCTTCCTCTGCCAAGCCGTCATGGGCCAAAAGGCTCACCGATAGGATGAAGACTTTATTGTGCATGCAGGCGAAGAGACAGTACAGGACCCATGTCGCTCAGATGGAGAGTCGTCAGCGTGACAAGATGATCATGAGTAAGCTTGATATGCACATCTCTAGTGGATCTGAGTGAGAGATCACCCCAGAGGCTGAGTGGATGTAGAAGGACCAGCTGTAGTGGGCTGCGTCTGAGGAGGAGACCGCTGATGGCTCAGATGAGGAGTATGTTCAGGAGGAGACCGAAGACTGATGGCTATATTCTCTGTAGTTCGATATACCACCTATGTCTTAGGTGTCTTCTCTGCCTTTTTGGTGTCCCAATGTCAAAGAGGGAGAGAGTGTAGGATTTCCTCGTTTTCTCGTTTTCGTGGTTGTTTAGTTTGTTGAACTTTAGTTGCTTTCGATGTTTGTCTTTGCTTTATGGGTGAAACTATGAGACGTCGGACTTTATCATATGGTGTGAGACATATGCTATATCATCCCTATCATTTTTCTCATTATTATCTTTTTATTAATAGCTTGTGAGTCTTATTATCTTGTGACTTAACTTCATGCTCACATGATATGCCTTGCTTCCATTTATAACTATCTAATCTTTGATGTAGCAAGTATTGCTTAGTCTATAAAATCTAGGGGGAGTGTTCTTTCCTTGGTAGTGTGTTGGTATGCACATACCCGAGGGGAGCGTGTCCCTAGTTTGTGTCGCACTCCGGGCAATCTACACGTTGCAAACAATCACAACAATCATTCACCACAATCACATAACACCAAATAAAACCAACAGCAAGAAAACAACCTTTAAAAACCAAAACAAAAGTAACATGACAACCTTTAAAAACCAAAACAAAAGTAGCATGACAGCAGATATAAAATCATATACAAGCTGATACGATGATGACACAAAAAGAAACAACTAGTTTGGACGATCGGTTTGCAAATGTCACACCCTGTTTTTGCTATCACTTGTGTGTATTGTGAAATTTTGAGCTTGTTAAGACTTTTTCAAAAATAATGTTGTGAGTGCCATGATTGACATTGTATGCTTGTATGCTTGATCATGTGAGGATTTAAAACCCTCAAGTCCTTTGGTATTATCCTGATTTCCAAAAACATTTGCTCATTGCTGACCAAAGTAAAACCACCTTGAGTTGCACTACATGTCCTTGATAGCAAGGAGTGCTTCTACTCATATTTGGTAATATGATTTTTACCTATCTTTATATTTCAAAACCACAAAAATAATTATTTTTTTGATTATTTTCCTAATTAAATAACCTGTCCATTTCTAAGGTCAAAATTGGTATTCCAACATGGTAAAATACTTTTCTGCTTTGGAAAAATCTGATTAAATTTAGAGATGATCAGAAGGACATATATTTTCCATACATAGGGTTTTAAACCCCATTTTATATTATATTTATTGATTAAAACTATAAAAAGTAATTTTGTCTGTTTTGGCATTTTGAAATATTTCCAAAGGAAATATTCTCAATAAATTCCTATAAAATTCCAGTGATATCCCTAAGCCTTGTTTGGTGCCACATAAACTTTCACCTTGATCAAAGGAGGATAAGGACCCCAAATAACCCTAAAACACTGTTTGTCCAGAATCAAGTTAGAGCAACTTTACATAGCAAAGTTTGTCCAATGATGCTAAAACTTTGCAGGAGTGCCTAACACCTCAAATGAGGGTTCCACACCAAAAATGTGATTTGTGGGAATTAGTTTGCTCACACTCCCTTTGGTAGGAACAGATCTGGTCATATTGTAGTATTTTCAAGTTTACAAAGCTAAACTTGTCCTTTGGAGCTCAAATTTGGTGAAACTCCATGGGTTACCACCAAACCCAAACCTGTTAAGTTGCAGCATCAGTGGTGGGGTGTAACCCGCTAATCCCACTATCGAACAACTTCTGACAGATAGGAAAAAGCCACCTTAGCCATAGCTAAACCAAACTCCTTTGCTTCAAACTCTTAGATTAAGTGGCCAGCACCAGTGTCTACCCCAGTCAACTGGCCCCTCACTGGTTCAAAGTGGAAAGGCCAAAAACCCCAATTTAGATCTCACTTCATGACTCACAGCACCAGTATTTCTTGCCTCCCTTGACCAGCCGAGGCTCCCACTAGAACAAAACGGCTAGCCACACCCCCAGCCAGTGCCAGGACATGTTGGACACGTCCAAAGTGCCTTAGAGCGCACCAGCATGCCGTGGCATGCCAAAACTGCGCTCTGGGCGACGCCCTCGGCCAGTTCCAGCCTCCCCCGAGATGTCCAACCTCCTCCCCGACAACCCTCAGGGCCCCTCCTCTCTCGCGCTAGAGCTTGCACGACGCGTGCCCGCGCGCACCAGAACCGGCCAAGGTTGCGCGGCCACGAATGCTCAACTCCCTTCTTTCTCTCTCTGCTGTAGATGGTTCGGGCGGTCCAATACCACGTCCTGAGACCGTGGTTTCAACCCCCAACCTCTCTCTGCGCCCCCATGCGCGCCACGGTGAGTCACCGGCGCTCCCGAATCTGCTCACCGTCGCGGGCGTATAAATAGCCCTCCCCCTCGCTCCAGCACCCCTCAGATAGCTTCACCACGATCACTAGTACCTCCCTAGCCACCCTAGAAACCAGCAGAGCCCCGGTGCTCGAGATGGACCGAGGCCCCTCCGCCTCGGAGCTCCGGTCGATCTCCGGCTACACGACGGCTCGTGTGCCCCTACACCCACCAAACTGACCCCCTCGACCCGAGGAAGCTTTTCCCCAACTCGCCCGAGCTTTTCCGTGTCTCTAGTCACCCCCTCGAGCACCTCCCGAAACTCCTCCGCCACGGCCTCCTCGTCGCCGGCGAACCCTTGCCTCCCCGTCGTTGTTTCAACCACCAGCAGGTAGGCGACGGTCAGGATAACCCATTCCCGTGTTCGTTGGAGCATGAGCGCGTCAGCAACCTCGTCGGTGTCCTCCTCCTCCTCCTCCTCTTTGGCCGGACGTAGAAGACGACCCCGATAGGTGTGCCCCACCTGTCCGTGGCCCAGCCTCCTCCCCCGCGCTGACCTCGGCTGCTGACCGCAGGGCCCCGTGCGTCAGGTTAAAACCTGACGGCCCGCGCGCCTGGGCAGGCTCTCGGCTAGCCCTGGGCCAGCCCAGCTCTGGGCCGAGCCAGGCCAGGAGTTAGCCTGTTTTTCTTTTTATTTTAAACCCTGGTTTCTAAGATTTCTATAAAAACATTTAACCAGTGTAAAAATATAATTCTTCCACTGTTATTCTTCTAAAAATGTGTAGTATTTAATGATATGCTTAGATGAATTTTTCCAACAACTATTCTATTATATAGTAATAAAAAGGACTACAATGGAATAGTTTTGCTTCTGTTTGGTTGTTTTCAAAAATATTCCTTCAAGGAAAACTAAAGAAAATATTCTTTAAATGATATCTTAGATTTATCAGTAATGGAGAACTTTTTAAAATGACTTTGTGGTCTGTTTCTGTGTGAGCTATTTCTTATTTATTGTTTTAGCGACGATAGAAAATCCGTGTGACGAGGGAATCGGAGCGGAAGACCTTGAAGACCCCGGATACCTAGCTGACCAAGGCAAGCAGCCCTTTGACCATGACTGAACATATGTTACTTTGCATGTTAAAATAGCAAGTATTCCCGTTACATATGATCATAAGTGTCGGTAATCATTTGATATGATTTTACCGAAGGCTCCTCCGGAGTATTTTGCATTGAGCATGACTCTACCCCTTGAGGGTCATGCTAATACCATGATGACAAGTAAAGATAGCGGTAGTATTAACATGAGCATGATGTTGTCATAAAGCAAGAGTTTATGAAAACCCCGTCGGGTGCCACTAATGCCCGAGGGTGATGACGAGTTAGGTGGTCACTTTTGGTGAAGTGATGCACCCGGTATTTGTGTGAGTAAGGTTTCGGAAAGGGGATTAGATTTATGATGTGTCGACCGTCCCAACCTTACCAGTACGACCATGTTACCCCTTATGGGACGGGGCTATGTTAACTACTCTAGTCGGTGCTAGCAAAGAGCCACATTACTAGTGGCGGGAGTGATGTGTAGTCACTCTCGTGATGGGGTCGTGCCGGGTAGGACGACTATGCCATTTTTATGAGTTCCAGTCACACCGTTGGTCCCCACATGGTTGGTACTGTCCAGAGTTGGTGCTCGTAAGACGTACAACATGTCGGCTGGGTACCAATCGAGTGGACCTCTTTGTCTAGTATAGTCAGAGGAAAGGCATTGATCGGGTACTTACCTCGGGTATGTGATATATCTCGAGTCGTGGATGACACGGAAGTTTGCCGGATCTCGTGGGTCCAGCGTACAACCTCTGCAAAGTGTAAACTATTCGAATAGCCGTGTCCACGGTCAAGGACAGTTGGGTAATCCTGCTTAAACTACGTCCTGGTATTTCCGCATAAACTAAGTGTGCGTGAGTGTGTGTGTGTGTGAATGGTGATGAGAAAGGTGTTGCTATGATAGAAATGATATGACCAAGTTTGGTGACTTGGCATATAGGGTGAACCCGGATGGTTCAGCCCTCAGCAGTATATTGATATCTGTAACTAGGACGTCTTCGGAGACACCTCTGCGAACTAGGCCGCTTCCGAGTCAGAATGCCTGTCGGTGTAGGCTTGATGGCATGGGCACCCTCTTAGCCCCTTTGTTTTCCGCTATTAGTGTACTCGTGTGATTTGGCCTTAGGCCCTGTCTTGTGAACTTGACCCTTTGGTCACGTGTTGTAATAATCGATACTTGGATGTAAGACTCTTTATTTACTATCTGTGTCCGGTGAGCATTGATCTCTGGGATCACTGAGCACGGCGATTCTCGACTAGTAAGTTGGGGTCCCCAAGAGCTGGTATCAGAGCCATCCTGACTATAGGAAGCCTTAGGTAGCATGGGCGATAGCCCAAACAATTAGTGCACATAGATTGACTTAGAACCACACCCACTAAATATTTCTAACCCTCTCCTCTACACCTTGTAGATGGCCGCCGTACCCGAGATGCTTCTGGAAACGGGCTTTCCTCTGCTTTTGAGCGACAACCTCGAGAAGTGTCAAGTACGTCGCACGCCCGTCTTTCTCTACCACGAACACTGGGTCAACGCCGACACCAAGGAGTATCACATGGACGTGATAGTGAAGGCTAACGACTCCCCAACTAGCTAGTTCTTTGAAGGGCCACTGATGGAGGATCTGATGTTGGTCGTGGAGACTGCAGGACGAGAAGCACTCGTGCGACTCCGCGACATCCTTCCTGAGATGGCGGACGAGCCAGCTAATCGTCACCTACCTTTTGTCAAGGATAAGGTAGACGGGAGTTGGACACTCAACCCCTCATCCAAGGATGGGATGCCATTGAGGTTTTCGACCTACTTCAGCCTCTCCTCAAACACCTTGACGCATCTTTTGATCAAGGAGTCGACTAGGATCTGCCAAGAGCTGCACCAAGTCAAGGACCTACTTCATATGGAGAATATGAAGAACCGCAAGGTGAAGAAAGAAGGAGCACCCGTAATATCACCTGGCTTTGCTTTCCGAGGAGGAATACCCCCGCTTCGGGCTGTTCCTCTTCAGAGTCATCGTTTAACCGTAGAAGAGTACACCGAACTCTTCGCTACCTCACCAACCAAGAGACGTCGAGATGGTCTACTTCCTTCCCCTACTCCCTCGAGGAAGGGAAGCACTAATGAAGATGAAGACAAAGAGGAAGATGAAGATGAAGATCCCACAGAGCTGGCTTACGAGACCACGCAGTCAATCGCTTAGCAGCGTAGGATGTACCGAACGTAGGAGTTCTTGTATCAGGATTTTATGACCCCGGATGTCATGTGAACCTGTTGGATGCAAGTCGCATTCTGCCTTAAGCAGCTTGTGAGCGACTACATTGCTTGTCTTAAATTTAATGCAGTAGTTCTTTCAAAACCATTGTCATAAAAATCTTGCACACTAGCACAACCCCAAACCCCCTCTTTACTAGAACGTCATCCCTTTCGAGCACAACCAGTTCGGCAAAATTGACCCGTCTACTCCCCTGACACGATGGTGAATGCAACCGACAACAGCACCTTCGGCAACCCCGGCTCTGCCTCTTCAGGACAGCAGCAGGGAACCGGAAGGGAAGCTCAAGCTGGAGATCACCATGCGCAGCAAGACGATGTTCCACCGCCGCCGCCTCCCCCTGAAAGCTTGACCATGGCTCAGTTCCTTCAAGCTCTTCGGGAGGAACGTCAAGGCAACAATGCCGCTATCCGGCAGCTCGCTCAAACCTTGGTGAATCACCCACCGCAGAACGGGGATGGCAACGGTAACTCAACTCGCTCTGAGTTCATGCGGACTACGCCGCCCAAATTTACGGAGACGATTGAGCCCTTGGATGCTGATGGCTGGATCTGCACTATTGAAGACCTTCTCGCGCTGGTCAAGTGCACCGACGACAATGAGAAAGTCCTCTATGCAACCCACTGTCTCGGAGGCACAACCAGAGCCTGGTGGGATGGATTTTGGATCATGCGAGCCGGGCAAGTCATCACTTGGGCCGTGTTCAAGGATGGATTCCACGCCGCTCACATTACTCCGGGAATGATGACCATCAAGAAGCGAGAATTCCAAGCCTTAAGGCAAGGCAGTGGATCAGTCAAGGAGTATTTGCAGAAGTTCAACCTCCTATCAAGGTATGCACCTGAAGATGTCAGCACTGAGGCTGCTAAAGTGGAGCGCTTTATGGAAGGACTGCAGCAGTCACTCCAGTATCAGCTCGTTGTTTGTGATTGTCGGACCTTCAGTGACCTGGTTAATAAGGCTCTTATGTTGGAAGACAAGCGTCATGCAATGGCCGACACCCGTAAGCGCAAGCTAATGGGTAGTGGAGGACCGATTAGCTCGAAACCACGACCATGGCAGTCAGCCCCAGCAAGACCCAACTATCAGCAGCAGTAGTACAAGCATCCAACATTTCGCCAGAATTACCAACCTCAGCAAGTCAGTGCCAAGCCAGCAAGCACTCCGCCGAACAACAGTGGGGGCAAGACCAACCTTCCAGCGCAAGCTACCTGTTTCGGGTGTGGACAACCAGGGCACTATTCCAGGCAGTGCCCCAATAAGAAACCCGATGCTCCGCACCCCAATGCGCCAAATCCAGGCCAAGGAGCACCAGGCAGGAACCACGCTCCCCGCAATCAGCAGTATCACAGCAAGGGGTGGATTAATCATATTTCCGCAGAAGAGGCACAGGAAGACCCGAACTGCATTCTGGGTACGTTCCTCGTCAACTCTACCCCAGCAACAGTATTGTTTGATTGTGGAGCTTCGCATTCCTTTGTTACGCAAAAGTTTGCGGAAAAGTGTGGTCTAGAACCTACCTTGCTTCATGGGCATATGGAAATTCAAACCCCAGGAGCAGTTTTGAGGACCAACCTAGGATGTAGGAAGGTCGGGATAGTTATCAACGGGACGAGCTTCTCAGCGGATCTCATTGCGCTTAAGTCGCAAGGCCTAGAAGTAATTCTCGGTATGGACTGGTTGGCCAAGCATCAGAGTATCTTGGATTGTGCTAATAGGGCCATTACCATGACAAGTGACCAAGGGGTCAAAGTCAAGTATGTCTATGAGCCAGTACCCACTCGAGTGCACGAGTTAACAGCCTATGAGAGGAAGGACTCGACCGAGTGCCAATAGTCTGTGAATACCCGGACGTCTTTCCTGATGAGCTACCAGGGATGCCTCCTGACCGAGACATCAAGTTCATCATCGAACTCATGCCCGGGTCAAGGCCTATCTATAAGAAGCCTTACAGGATGGGATCCAAAGAGCTAGCAGAGTTGAAGAAGCAACTGGATGAGCAACTCAGGAAAGGGTTTATTCGTCCCAGTGCGTCACCTTGGGGATCACCAGTTCTCTTCGTGTCCAAGAAGGATGGGACAATCCGACTTTGCGTCGATTACCGTTCTCTCAATGAGGTCACGATCAAGAACAAGTATCCACTTCCCAAGATTGAAGACTTGTTCGACCAGCTAAATGGAGGTAAGGTAATCTCCAAGATCGACCTCCGATCTGGATATTACGAACTAAAGATTCGACCCGAAGACATTCCGATGACGGCATGATTCGGCCCGAAGACATTCCGATGACGGCATTTGTGACCCGGTACGGTCTGTACGAATGCACAGTCATGTCCTTTGGATTGAGGAATGCCCCAACTTACTTCATGTACCTCATGAATAAGGTCTTCATGGAATATCTGGACAAGTTTGTCGTCGTATTCATTGACGACATATTAATCTTTTCCAAGTCTAAAGAAGAGCATGAGCAGCACTTGAGGTTAGTATTGGAAAAGCTTCGAGAGCACCAACTGCATGCCAAGTTCAGCAAATGCCAGTTTTGGCTGAACGAAGTTGGATTCCTGGGTCAAACCATGACAACAAGTGGATTGGCAGTTGATCCATCTAAGATTACCACGGTAACCAACTGGGAATCGCCAATCAACGTGAAGGAAGTCAGGAGCTTCCTCGGACTCGCTGGGTATTACCGCAAGTTCGTAGAAGGATTCTCCTGCATCGCGCGACCTATGACTCGGCTCTTCAAGAAAGGCAATAAGTTCGAATGGACGCCGGAATGTGAGGCAAGCTTCCAAGATTGAAGAAGAGGCTAACCATCGCCCCGGTATTGGCCACTCCAGATATCAGCAAGGAGTTCGTGATATATTGCGATGCCTCAAGGACCGGGCTAGGTGGGGTTCTATTGCAGGATGGCAGAGTCGTGGCATACTTGTCACGACAACTGCGCCCGCATGAGGAAAATTATGCCACCCATGATCTTGAATTGGCAGCAGTAGTGCATGCCCTGAAGACATGGCGACATTACCTTCTTGGGAAGAGATGTGAAATATATACCGACCACAACAGTCTGAAGTATATCTTCACCCAAAGGGAATTGAATATGCGGCAACGGAGATGGTTGGACTTAATCAAGGACTACGACCTCAGCATTCAATATCACCCCGGTAAGGCAAACGTAGTGGCCGATGCCTTGAGTCAGAAGACCAGCGCCTTAAACGTCATGCTTAAGGAAAGGCAGCCCGCCTTATATGAAGAATTGGAGAACTTCTGATTGGAACTAGTGGAATCTGGATTCCTAGACAACCTCAAAGTCAAACCGACGCTGGAAGACGACATCAAGGGAGCCCAGAAGGGTCACAAGAGCATTGAAGGTATCAAGAAGAAGATTCCAGAAGGCAAGGCCCCAGGATTCTTGGAGGATGATCAAGGAGTGGTGTGGTTTGGGAAACGTTTATGCGTACCCAACAAGGCTGAACTCAAGGAACTAATCCTACGGGAAGCTCATGATACACCATACTCCATTCACCCCGGTGGTACTAAGATGTATCAAGATCTCCGAGAAAGATTCTGGTGGCACGGCATGAAGAGGGAAATCGCGTCGTATGTGGCCAAGTGCGTTGTGTGTCAGCAAGTTAAGGCTGAGCATCAGCGACCCGCTGGACTGCTACAACCTCTCCAGGTGCCGGAATGGAAGTGGGACAAGGTAGGGATGGAATTTATTACCGGCTTACCAAGGTCTAGCCAGGGCCATAACTCGATATGGGTTGTTGTCGATCATTTGATCAAAGTGGCCCATTTCATCCCTGTCAACACCACGTATGACGGGAACAAGTTGGCTAGTCTTTATATCGAGCGCATAGTAAGCCTTCATGGAGTTCCCAAGGAGATTGTATCTGACCGAGGCACGCAGTTCACCTCAAGGTTTTGGACAAAACTTCAGGAGACCCTCGGTACCAAGCTCTCTTTTAGCACCGCCTTCAACCTGCAGACGGGAGGACAGATGAAAAGGGTGAATCAGATACTCGAAGATATGCTCCGCGTGTGCGTCCTAGCGCACGGAGCCAAATGGGAAGATTGTCTGCCGTTCGCTGAGTTTTCATACAACAACAGTTACTAGTCTAGTCTCGAGAAGGCCCCGTTCGAAGTATTGTATGGACGGAAATGCCGCACCCCGCTCAATTGGTCAGAAACCGGAGACGGGCTGATTTTCGGACCGGAAGTTTTGCACAGGGTAGAAGAGGAGGTGCAACTAGTCCGAGAAAACGTGAAGGCAGCCAAGTCACGACAAAAGAGTTATGCGGACTCTCGCCGCAGGAATGTGGAGTTCATTCCCGGAGATCTGGTGTACCTCCGTGTCACCCCTCTCAAGGGAACCAACCGTTTCTGCGTTAAGGGGAAACTCGCTCCAAGGTTCATTGGGCCATTTAAGATGACGGCAAGGCGTGGAGAGGTTGCTTATCAGTTGGAGTAACCTCTGGAACTTTTGGGTGTGAACAACGTTTTCCACGTGTCACAACTTCGGAAGTGTTTCCAAGCGCCAAGTCGTTACGATCCTTACAAGGACATTGATCACCGGGCCATTGACCTTCAGTCTGATCTCACCTACCGTGAGAGGCCAATCCGCATTTTGGATGAAGCAGAGCGATGCACAAGAAGCCGCACCATCAAGTATTTCAAGGTTCAATGGAGCAACCACACCGAAGACGAAGCTACATGGGAGCGTGAAGACTACATCCGATCTGACTTTCCATACCTTTTTAGCACCTAGCTTAGGAATCTCGGGGACGAGATTCTTGTAAGAGGGATAGGTGTGTCATACCCTGTTTTTGCTATCACTTGTCTGTATTGTGAAATTCTGAGCTTGTTAAAAAAAATTCAAAACTAATGTTGTGAGTGCCATGATTGACATTGTATGCTTGTATGCTTGATCATGTGAGGATTTAAAACCCTAAAGTCCTTTGGCATTATCTTGATTTCCAAAAACCTTTGCTCATTGCTGACCAAAGTAAAACCACCTTGAGTTGCACTACATGTCCTTGATAGCACGCAGTGCTTCTACTCATATTTGGTAATCTGATTTTTACCTATCTTTATATTTCAAAACCACAAAAATAATTATTTTTGTGATTATTTTCCTAATTAAATAACCTGTCCATTTCTAAGGTGAGAATTGGTATTCCAACATGGAAAAATACTTTTCTGCTTTGGGAAAATCTGATTAAATTTAGAGATGATCGGAAGAACATATATTTTCCATACATAGGATTTTAAACCCCATTTTATATTATATTTATTGATTAAAACTATAAAAACTAATTCTGTCTGTTTTGGCATTTTGAAATATTTCCAAAGGAAATATTCTCAATAAATTCCTATAAAATTCCAGTGATATCCCTAAGCCTTGTTTGGTGCCACATAAACTTTCACCTTGATCAAAGGAGGATAAGGACCCCAAATAACCCTAAAACACTGTTTGTCCAGAATCAAGTTAGAGCAACTTTACATAGCAAAGTTTGTCCAATGATGCTAAAACTTTGCAGGAGTGCCTAACACCTCAAATGAGGGTTCCACACCAAAAATGTGATTTGTGGGAATTAGTTTGCTCACACTCCCTTTGGTAGGAACAGATCTGGTCATATTGTAGTATTTTCAAGTTTACAAAGCTAAACTTGTCCTTTGGAGCTCAAATTTGGTGAAACTCCATGGGTTACCACCAAACCCAAACCTGTTAAGTTGCAGCATCAGTGGTGGGGTGTAACCCGCTAATCCCACTATCGAACAACTTCTGACAGATAGGAAAAAGCCACCTTAGCCATAGCTAAACCAAACTCCTTTGCTTCAAACTCTTAGATTAAGTGGCCAGCACCAGTGTCTACCCCAGTCAACTGGCCCCTCACTGGTTCAAAGTGGAAAGGCCAAAAACCCCAATTTAGATCTCAGTTCATGACTCACAGCACTAGTATTTCTTGCCTCCCTTGACCAGCCGAGGCTCCCACTAGAACAAAACGGCTAGCCACACCCCCAGCCAGTGCCAGGACATGTTGGACACGTCCAAAGTGCCTCAAAGCACACCAGCATGCCGTGGCATGCCAAAACTGCGCTCTGGGTGCTTTATAGGGAGTCATCGAGGTGGGGGCGACGCCCTCGTCCAGTTCCAGCCTCCCCCGACATGTCCAACCTCCTCCCCGACAACCCTCCTGCGTCGAGCGAGCCTCTGGGCTCCTCCTCTCTCGCGCTAGAGCTCGCGCGACGCGTGCCCGCGCGCACCAGAAACGGCCAAGGTTGCGCGGCCATGAATGCTCAACTCCTCTCTCTCTCTCTCGGCTGCAGATGGTTCGGGCGGTCCAATACCACGTCCTGAGACCATGGTTTCAACCCCAACCTCTCTCTGCGCTCCCATGCTCGCCACGGTGAGTCACCGGCGCTACCGAATCTGCTCACCGTCGCGGGCCTGTAAATAGCCCTCCCCCTCGCTCCAGCACCCCTCGGATAGCCTCACCACGATCACTGGTACCTCCCTAGCCACCCGAGAAAACCAGCAGAGCCCCCGTGCTCGAGATGGACCGAGGCCCCTCCGCCTCGGAGCTCTGGTCGATCTCCGGCTACACGACGGCTCATGTGCCCCTCGACCCACCAAACTGACCCCCTCGACCCCAGGAAGCTTTTCCCCAACTCGCCCAAGATATCTCGTGTCTCTAGCCATCCCCTCGACCACCTCCCGAAACTCCTCCGCCACGGCCTCCTCGTTGTCGGCGAACCCCTGCCTCCTCGTCGTTGTTTCGACCACCAGCAGGTAGGCGACGGTCAGGTGAACACATTCCCGTGTTCGTTGGAGCATGAGCGCGTCAGCAACCTCGTCGGCGTCCTCCTCCTCCTATCTGGCCGGAGGTAGGAGACGACCCCGACAGGTGTGCCCCACCTGTCCATGGCTTAGCCTCCTCCCCCGCGCTCACCTTGGCCGCTGACCGCAGGGCCCCGCCCGTCAGGTTCAAACCTGACGGCGCGCACGCCTGGGCAGGCTGTCGGCTCGCCCTGGGCCAGCCCAACTCTGGGCCGAGCCAGGCGAGGAGTTAGCTTGTTTTTCTTTTTATTTTAAACCCTGGTTTCTAAGATTTTTATAAAAACATTTAACCAGTGTAAAAATATAATTCTTCCACTGTTATTCTTCTAAAAATGTGTAGTATTTAATGATATGCTTAGATGAATTTTTCCAACAACTATTCTATTTTATAGTAATAAAAAGGACTAAAATGGAATAGTTTTGCTTCTGGTTGGTTGTTTTCAAAAATATTACTTCAAGGAAAACTAAAGCAAATATTTATTAAATGATATCTTAGATTTATGAGTAATAGAGAACATTTTTAAAATGACTTTGTGGTCTGTTTCTGTGTGAGCTATTTCTTATTTATTGTTTTACCGACGATAGAAAATCTGTGTGCCGAGAGAATCGGAGCGGAAGACCTCGAAGACTCCGGATACCTAGTTGACCAAGGCAAGCAGCCCTTTGACCATGACTGAAGATATGTTACTTTGCATGTTAAACTAGCAAGTATTCCCGTTGCATATGATCATAAGTGCCGGTAATCATTTGATATGATTTTACCGAAGGCTCCTCCAGAGTATTTTGCATTGAGCGTGACTCTACCCCTTGAGGGTCATGCTAATACCATGATGACAAGTAAAGATAGCAGTAGTATTAACATGAGCATGATGTTGTCATAAAGCAAGAGTTTATGAAAACCCCGTCGGGTGCCACTAATGCCCGAGGGTGATGATGAGTTAGGTGGTCACTTTTGGTGAAGTGATGCACCCGGTATTTGTGTGAGTAAGATTTTGTAAAGGGGATTAGATTTATGATGTGTCGACCGTCCTAACTTTACTAGTATGACCACGTTACCCCTTATGGGACGGGGCTATGTTAACTACTCTGGTCGGTGCTAGCAAAGAGCCACATTACTAGTGGCGGGAGTGATGTGTGGTCACTCTCGTGATGGGGTCGTGCCGGGTAGGACGACTATGCCATTTTTATGAGTTTAAGTCACACCGTTGGTCCCCGCATGGTTGGTACTGTCCAGAGTTAGTGCTCGTAAGACGTACAACATGTGGGCTGGGTACCAATCGAGTGGACCTCTTTGTCTAGTATCGTCAGGGGAAAGGCATTGATCGGGTACTTACCTCGGGTATATGATATACCGCGAGTGATGGATGACACGGAAGTTTCCCGGATCTCGTGGGTCCAGCGTACTACCTCTGCAGAGTGTCAACTATTCGAATAACCATGTCCACAGTCAAGGACAGTTGGGTAATCCTGCTTAAACTACGTCCTGATATTTCCGCATAAACCAAGTGTGCGTGAGTGTGTGTGTGTGTGTGTGTGAATGGTGATTAGAAAGGTGTTGCTATGATAGCAATGATATGACCAAGTTCGGTGACTTGGCATATAGGGTGAACCCGGATGGTTCAGCCATCGGCAGATATATTGATATCTGTAACCTGTTCTTCAAGAGTAATTCTTTAACTTGATGCATATTCATGATCATTACACTCAGATGAGTTACACTGGAAATGCATGATATTGTTATCCTTCACTTACGTTGATTATATCATGGGCTGTTTGCGAGTACATTCAAAGTACTCATTGGCTTGCCACTTGTTATGTTATTGACCAGACATGGAAGGACCGGAGTTTGGAGATGAGTACGTCTTCGGAGACACCCCTGCGAACTAGGACGCTTCCGAGTCAGAATGCCTGCCGGTGTAGGCTTGATGGCATGGGCATCCGCTTAGCCCCTTTGTTTTACGCTATTAGTGTACTCATGTGATTTGCCTTAGGCCGTGTCTTGTAAACTTGACCCTTCGGTCACGTGTTGTAATAATCAGTACTTGGATGTAAGACTCTTTATTCACTATTTGTGTTCAGTGAGCATTGATCTCTGGGATCACTGAGCACGGCGATTCTCGACTAGTAAGTCGGGGTCCCCACAGCAAATTATGGCATCCGAAAGGTTTAATGTAAACCCAGACCAACTTCAATTTTTAAACTTCGCAAACTTCAAAACTATTATTGCTATCATATTCTACTCATCAATACGAGATCACAGGAAAAAGAATTTCCTGATTCGGAGTTACGAGTAAAAAAATAAACGCGTTTGAAAATTATACCGAGAATCTGACCGAGCTAAAAACCGACAAAAAATAGGTTTAATTTCGTCCTGTAGCGGTTCATCAGGATTGGCTGACTCGGATCGTGTGCACGTGCTCACCACGAACAGCGGGGAAAACGGATTGGTCTCGACGTGGCTCCTCCGGTGGTGCTTCTCTAATGAAGGTCAAACGAACTCCAGCGAAAATGGATAAACTCCGGCGAACGGGCGGACGAACTCCGATGAACGGTGAGGTGCTCCGGCGATGCTCCGCAGTGGCTGCGGTGTAGATTGAAATCGGGACAGGGGAAAAACGAATCAGCAGCAGAGCTTTCGGTTCTTGGGCTCCGGTTCCCTGGGAATATCCCCGCGCGAGATAGTGTCCCTGACGTGCTCGGTCTGGGTTCCTGAGAGCTGTTGGAGTCCGGCTCGGGAAGGTTCCTATCATGGCGGGGCCCTCGTGGCTGGGGATTCCTGCGCTCGAACGTGGGTCGACGGGGCTAGAGCTAGGCGCTCGCTGGTGGGGATTCCTGGCGCTCGCTCCTGACCTGGTCGCTGGAACGGAGTCCTGGGTGGCTCCTCGCGTTGGATGGCTGGCGATGGGAGCTTCGGTTCCTGGAGCGCTGGAACCTCCTGGCTCGTGCGATGGGTTCACGGAACAGAGGCTGGCTGGGTCAGCGTGTCTCAGTCAGCCCGCTTTGTATTTTTTTATATAGAAAAAACAAAACAGCCACGAAAATAAAAATACAAATATATGTTAGCTAAATAAAATACCAGAAAATACATTCTAAAAAAATAATTAAATAAAATAGAAAACAATGTACCACTAATATACACTAAAGGAACCCTAGTTTCATCAAATGCAAATTTTAAAAATAAATTTTATGCAATAGGCCACACAAATAGCATTGAAAATTCAACTAAAAATAATTTTGAAGTTTATAAAATTTGCAACACTATATCAGATAACTCCAAAGAATATTCTAAATATTATGAACTTTTTATTCGACACGGGAGAAGTGGGAGAAGTCATATTATCTCCACTCTAATAAATTGCCCACAGTTGCATAATGAATAGAATTTTTCAGAAAAACAAATGATGCATAGAAAAATATGAGATGCATACGAATGATCTATTAACATCCTGATTTAAGAAAATTGGGATGTTACAAACCTACCCCCCTTAAGATGAATCTCGCCCTCGAGATTCGAGTTGGCTAGCAAATAGGTGTGGGTTATCGTGCTTGAGATCCTCCTCTCGTTCCCAAGTAGCCGCTTCTTCGGTATGATGATCCCACTGAACTTTGCACAACCTGATGGTCTTGGTGCGAGTAACTCTCTCTAATGTCTCCAGAATCTTAACAGTATTCTCCTCATATGTCAAATCAGTCTCCAACTAAATTGCCTCAAGTGGTATTGTATCTCTCAAAGGAACGTGTGCCATCTCTGCATGACACTTCTTCAGCTAGGATAAATGAAACACATTATGAACTCCTGACAAAGCCTGTGGCAATTCCAGCTCCTAAGCTACCTCTCCTCTACGCTCCAAGATCCTGTAAGGTCCCACAAAGCGTGGTGCTAACTTACCTTTGATCCCAAACCTCTTAATTCCATGAAGTGGTGAAACCCTAAGGTATTCCCGGTCTCCTACCTCATATGTCACCTCCTTACGCTTTGCATTTGCATAACTCTTCTGTCTGGACTGTGCTATCTTTAGCATGTCACGAACTAACCTGACTTTCTCCTCAGCATCTCTAATCAAGTCTGGTCCAAAGAATTGACGCTCTCCAACCTCATCTCACATCAATGGTGTTCTGCACTTCCTACCATACATAAACTCAAATGTTGCCATCTGCAAACTAGCCTGATAACTGTTATTATATGAGAACTCTGTAGATGGTAAATTATCATCCCAACTGGAACCATAGTCCAAAGCACAAGCTCTCAACATATCCTCCAATATCTGATTCACCCTCTCTGTCTGCCCATCTGTCTGTGGATGGAATGTTGTACTGAACTCTAGTCTAGTACCCAATGATTCATGCAACTGAAGCAAAAATTTAGAAGTGAACTGAGTACTTCTATCAGACACTACCTTCCTTGGAACTCCATGCAGACAAACAATTCTAGACATATAAATCTTTGCTAGCTTAGCACTGGTATAGGTAGTCTTTACCGGGATGAAGTGAGCAACTTTAGTCAAACGATCAACAACTACCCAAATAGAATCATAACCTGACCGAGTCCTGGGTAACCCTTTGATGAAATCCATACGAATCTCATCCCACTTCCAATCAGGTATAGGCAATGGTTGTAACAAACCTGCTGGTTTCTGATGATCTGCTTTAACTCTCTGGCACACATCAGATACGGCAATATACTAAGCAATATACGTATCATCCTTTTGAGATTCTCTAATTCTGTCAAGCAAAGTAGGCCTTACCTCAAGTGTTGCCAAATAGCCTCTAGGGACCATCTCCAATCTGAGATTTCTAAACCGCTGACATAACTCCGGTGGCATATCAGCAATATTAATTGCATTAGCATGGCTCCTATGACTCAATGCATCAGCAACAACATCAGCCTTACCAGGATGATACTGTACATTCAAATCATAATCCTTAATAAGATCCAACCATCTCCTCTGTCTGAGGTTCAACTCCCTTTCAGTAAAAATGTACTTCAAGATCTTATGATTAGTATATATATCACAATGATTACCAACGAGATAATGCCTCCAAGTTTTCAATGCATGCACAACTGAGGCTAACTCCAAATCATGTGTAGGATAATTATGCTCATGATTCTTAAGCTGGCGTGAAGCATAAGAAACAACTTTACCTTCCAGCATCAAAACACTCCCAAGTCCCTGACGAGAAGCATCACAATATACCTGAAAGTCTGTATGTATGTGTGGCAGAGTTAAGACTGGTGTTGTAACTAAACGCTGCTTCAACTCCTGAAAGCTAGCTTCACAATCATCAGTCCAAACAAACTTATTCCCCTTCTTCAACAATTCAGTCATAGGCTTTGCAATCTTTGAAAAATTGTCAATAAATCTTCTGTAATAACCTACCAGGCCCAAAAAGATGTGAATCTCACCAACTGACGTGGGTGTCTCCCACTGTGTAACAGCAGCAACCTTGAATGGATCAATTGCAACTCCATTACCGGATATAACATGGCCAAGGAATGCTACCTCATCCAGACAAAACTCATATTTATTGAACTTGGCATACAACTGGTGCTCCCTTAGTTTCTCCAATACCAAACGTAGATGCACTTCATGCTCTTGCTTATTCTTGGAGAACACCAATATATCATCGATGAAAACGACCATAAATTTATCCTAGAACTCCATAAACACCTTGTTCATCATATTCATTAAGTATGCAGGGGCATTAGTCAATCAAAATGACATAACAGTATACTCATACAGCCCATACCTCATAGTGAAAGAAGTCTTTGGAATATCTTTCTCTCGAATCTTTAATTGATGATAACCAAAACGAATATCAATCTTAGAAAACACAGTAGCTCCCTCCAACTAGTCAAACAAATCATTTATCATAGGGAAAGGATATTTATTCTTAATGGTTACCTCATTCAGAGAACGATAATCAACACACATCCTCAAGGTTCCATCCTTCTTCTCCACAAACAAAACAGGGGCTCCCCAAGGTGATGAACTTGGGCCAATAAATCCTTGTGCCTGTAATTCCCTTAACTGCTTCTTCAATTCCTCCAACTCTTGATGAGGCATTCTGTATGGTCTCTTTGCAATAGGCCCAGTGACAGGCATTAAATCAATAAGAAACTCAATATCTCTATCTGGTGGCATACATGGGAACTCCTCTGGAAACACATCTAGATAATCCTTCACAAGTGGCACCTCTTTCAGGCTACGCCCCTTAAGAGAATTCACTTGCATCCGCTTATGTTGATACTTACATACATATTTGATTCTCTTCCCTCCTGGTGCACTCAGGGAAATAGATCGACTAGCACAATTGATAACACCTTCACACAATTGTAACCAGTCCATACCCAAAATAATAACCAGACCTTGTGACTTCATTATAATCAAATATGTAGGGAACTCATGCTTCCCAATAGACAAGTTTAACTGATGACAACTAACACCTGCTATCATCTCAGCTCCTGGGGAACTTACTCTAATAGGCATACTAAGGGTTTTGATTGGCAAGAATAGATAAGAAATAGATAGAATAGGTCTAAAGGAATATAGATATTCCACCCATATGCATAGTATGATCAAGGTAATATATAGAAGGCAACAAAACACCATAAAAAATAACACAAACAAGCATAACAATAATCAAACATATCTATATATATAGTCGAATAGTTTTCGACAAGTTCCTAATTTAACAAACAAGCAAAATAACAATCAAGCAAGCAACCTAGTATCGTCATGCCACAAAGCGGGCATAAACACATACGCTAACACGTTAATACCGCAATAAAAACAAAGATAAGTGGTGGTCTCAGCATTAGTTCCTACTTAAGCTCGTCAAGATACTGGAGAGGTTATCTAATGAAAGAGTAAGATGTAGACAAAGTTTATAGAATAAATTTTCACTCCTATGGATTTTCTAATCCATTTTATACGGTCACGACCTACAGTCAACGCATTGCTCTGATGCCATCTGTAACGACCAAACCTCGAAGGATTTGAATCTCTGTGCTTTACTGTGCTAGTCCCTGGATTGACTCGCTAGCACACACAATATAGATGAATACCAGAATAGCAAGTGCATCATTTATTACAACGTATGAACCCGATTTTTTATAAAATATAACAATCTGCATAGCACTTGGCTAGCTTTATTCTATTAAACAGCGGAAAAGTAGCAGAATAACGACGATGAGTCCCATCATAGCCCATTGGCAATGTTGAGTGAGGACTCGCGACGATGAGTCCCATCATAGCCCATCATAGCCCTAACGGTACCTTACTCCTCATCTGAATATCCTGCAACATGATACGTTGCAGCCATATAGGTCAATACTTTGAATGTATTAACAAGTTATAGAGGAAAAAAAATATGACAGATCTACATGTACATGCTTAGTATATAAAAAAGGAAAGGATGGTTATTACTTTGCAGAAAGCTGATTTTATCCTCACAACTACCTAATAGTCAAGTTTTAATTTGTTTGCTACAATAACTCGCATATGGTTGAATTGGCATATCCAACTCCAACTTATTACCTTTATTAAGTTTCCCACCAAATTTTATTAAGTGTCTCATTTGTCAAGATCCTCCAACAAGTATAATGGCCTAGCTGCTCAAAATTGTTCATAACCATGGACACGGCTAATCATGATTAGTTTTTACACTCTGCGAAGGTTTGCAAACTGTACCCACAAGACCCAATCTGAAGATTGAGACGAAGTCTTTCAGAAGAAGTCACCTCCACCCAACGGCAGCGGTACACCTACTTATATCTACATCTGCTAGCTATGCCCAAGCGAGGTTCCCACAACCTACTCAACTAAGCGAGAGCCCATATAGCTAGTGGTTGCGCACGGAAGCTACTAGTAACTAAGTCTGTTTTATCTTTTTGAACCTGGGCGGCATTCCACTTACATTCAGAGGGTTGAAACCATGATGTTCCTGAAACCACCCAGCAATACCATATCCGCCCAGAGGTGTATTATATCCTTAATTACTACTGAATTTATTTTGTATTAATCCTCACATAAACTCAGTCAATACAAGAACCAATCCCCGTCTACATAGCATGGCAAAACTACAAATACCACGATCTTCAATGACGAGGGGATATAGCTCAATAGCATAGCATAATAATAATAATATTCCTATACATGCATAAATTTATAGGGTGATATAATACTACATGCATAGAAAATAATAGGTGAAGGATGATCAACATGTAACTTGCCTTGATTCTGGTTCGAAAACCCATACTCCTCACAATAGTTTGTGTCGCACTCCGGGCAATCTACACGTTGCAAACAATCACAACAATCATTCACCACAATCACATAACCCCAAATCAAACCAAGGGCAAGAAAACAACCTTTAAAAACCAAAACAAAAGTAGCATGACAGCAGATATAAAATCATCTACAAGCTGATACGATGATGATGCAAAAAGAAACAACTAGTTTGGACGATCGGTTTGCAAATTATGGCCTCCGAAAGGTTTAAACTAAATCAGGACCAACTTAAATTTTAAAACTCCGCAAACCATAAAACTATTGTTGCTATCATGTTCTACTCATCAATACGAGATCACTGGAAAAAGAATTTCCTGATTCGGAGTTACGAGTAAAAAAATAAACGCGTTTGAAAATTATACCCAGAACCTGACCGAGCTAAAAACACACACAAAATAGGTTTAATTTTGTCCTGTAGAAGTTCATCAGGATTGGCTGAATCGGATCGTGTGCACGTGTTCACTACGAACAGCGGGGGAAATGGATTGGTCTCGATGTTGCTCCTTCGGTGGTGCTTCTCTGGTGACGGTCGAACGAACTCCGGTGATTTACTCCAGTGAAAATGGATGAACTCCGGCGATGTGGGGACCCCGACTTACTAGTCGAGATCACCGTGCTAAGTGAACCCAGAGATCAATGCTCACCAAACACAGATACCGAATAAAAGAGTCTTACATCCAAGTACCGATTATTACAACACATGACCAAAGGGTCAAGTTCACAAGACAGGGCCTAAGGCCAAATTATCAGATACACTAGTAGCGGAAAACATAGGGCTAAGCGGATGCCCATGCCATCAAGCCTACACCGACAGGCATTCTGACTCGGAAGCATCCTAGTTCGCAGGGGCGTTTCCGAAGCCGTACTCATCTCCAAACTTCGGTCCTTCCATGTCTGGTCAATAACATAACCAGTGGCAAGCCAATGAGTACTTTGAATGTACTCGCAAACAGCCCATGATATGAACAAGGAAAGTGAAGGATAACAATATCATGCATCTTTGGTGTAAGTCATCCGGGTGGAATTATCATGATTATGCATCAAGTTAAAGGATTAGTTTTGAAGAACATGTTACAGTTATCAATATATTTGTCGAGGGCTGAACCATCCGGGTTCACCCTATATGCCAAGTCACCAAACTTGGTCATATTATTGCTGTCATAAAAACACCTTTTTCAATACCACACACACTCACACTTGGTTTATGCGGAAATAACTAGACGTAGTTTAAGCAGGATTATCCAACTGTCCTTGACCGTGGACACAACTATTCGAATAGTTTACGCTCTGCAGAGGTAGTACGCTGGACCCACGAGATCCGGGAAACTTCCGTGTTATCCACGACTTGCGGTATATCACATACCCGAGGTAAGTACCCGATCAATGTCATTCCCCTGACGGTACTAAACAAAGAGGTTCACTCGATTGGTACCCAGCCCACATGTTGTACGTCTTACGAGCACCATCTGTGGACAATACCAACCATGCGGGGACCAACAGTGTGACTGGAACTCATAAAAATGGCATAGTCGTCCTACTTGGCATGACCCCATCACGAGAGTGACCACACATCACTCCCGCAACTAGTAATGTGGTTCCTTGCTAGCACCGACCAGAGTAATTAACATAGCCCCGTCCTGCAAGGGGTAACGTGGTCGTACTAGTAAGGTTGGGACGGTCGACACATCATAAATCTAATCCCATTTTAGAAACTCTACTCACACAAATATCGGGTGCATCACTTCACCGAAAGTGACCACCTAACTCATCATCACCCTCGAGCATTAGTGGCACCCGAAGGGGTTTTAGTAAACTCTTGCTTTATGTCAACAACATGCTCATGATAATACAACTTCTATCTTTACTTGTCAACATGGTATTAGCATGACCCTCAAGGGGTAGGGTCAAGCTCAATGCATGTGCTCCGGGAGAGCCTTCGGTAAAATCATGTCAAATGATTACCAGCACTTATGATCATATGCAACGGGAGTACTTGCTATTTTAACATGCAAGTAACATATGCTCAGTCATGGTCAAAGGGCTGCTTGCCTTGGTCAGCTAAGTGTCCGGGGTCTTCGAGGTCTTCTGCTCCGATTCCCTCGTCACACGGATTTTCTATCATCGATAAAAAATAAATAAGAAATAGCTCACACAGAAATAGATCACAAAATCATTTTAAAAATGTTATTTATTATTGATAAATCTAAGGTATCATTTTGAAAATATTTGCCTTAATTTCCCTTGAAGGAATATTTTTGAAATCAACCAAATAGAAGCAAAAACTATTTCATTTTAGTTCTTTTTGTTAATGAAAAATAGAATAGTTGTTGAAGAATTTCATCCAAGCATATTATTAAATACTACGTATTTGTAGAAGAATAATAGTGGAGAAATTTTATTTTTACACTGGTTAAATGTTTTTATCAAAATCTTAGAAACCAGAGTTTCAAAATAAAAGAAAATCGGCTAAAACTCCCAGCCTGGCTCGGCCCGGAGCTGGGCTGGCCCATGGCCAGCCGACAGCCTGCCCAGGCGCGTGCGTCGTCAGGTTTGAACCTGACGTGCGGGGCCCTACAGTCAGTGGCTGAGGACAGCGCGGGGGAGGAGGCTGGGCCACCGACAGGTGGCGCACACCTATCGGGGTCGTCTCCTACCTCTGGCCAGAGTGGAGGAGGAGGACGCCGGCGAGGTTGCCGACGCTCTCAAGCCCCAATGACGACTATAATGGGTTTGCCTTACTGTCACCTACCTGCTGGTGGTCAAAACAGTGATGGGGAGGCAGGGGTTCGTCGGCGACGAGGAGGCCGTGGCGGAGGAGTTTCGGGAGGTTGTCGAGGAGGTGGCTAGAGGCACGGAAATTCTCGAGCGAGTTGGGGGAAAGCTTGCTGGGGTTGAGAGGGTTAGTTTGGTGGGTAGAGGGGCGCAGGAGCCGTCGTGCAGCCGGACATCGACCGGAGTTCCGAGGTGGAGGGACCTCGGTCGATCTCGAGCATCGGGGCTCTACTGGGTTGCTGGGGTGGCTAGGGAGGTACTAGTGATCGTGGTGAAGCAATCTGAGGGGTGCTGGAGCGAGGGGGAGGGCTATTTATAGGCCCGCGACGGTGAGCCGATTCAGGAGCGCCGGTGACTCACTCTGGCACGCATGGGGTGCACAGTGAGGCCGGGGTCCATACCACGGTCTCAGGACGTGGTTTTGGACTGCCCGAACCATCTGCAGCAGAGGGAGAGAGAGAGGAGCCGAGCATCCGTGTCCGCGTATCCTTGGCCGGTTCTGATGCGCGCGGGCATGCATCGCACGAGCTCTAGCGTAGGACAGGAAGGGCCCTGAGGCTTGCTCAACGCAGAAGGGTTGTCGGGGAAGAGGTTGGACATCTCGGGGGTGGCTGGAACTGGCCGAGAACGTCGCCCCCACCTCGGTGACTTCCTGTAGCGTGCCAGAGCGCAGTTTTGGCATGCCACGGCATGCTGGCGCGCTATGAGGCACTTTGGACGTGTCGAGCATGTCTTGGCACTGGCTGGGAGTGTGGCTAGCCGTTTGGGTCTTGTGAGAGCTCCGGCTGGTCAAGGGAGACAAGGAATATTGGTGCTGTCCGCCTTGAACTGAAATCTAAATTGGGGGTTTTTGGCCTTTCCACTTTGAACCAGTGAGGGGCCAGTTGACTGGGGTTAGACACAGATGCTGACCACTTAATCTATGAGTTTGAAGCAAAGAGGTTTTGTTTAGTTGTGGCTAAGGTGGCTTTTTCCTATCTGCCAGAAGGTGTTCGACAGTGGGTTAAGGGGGTTGCACCCCACCACTGGTGCTGCAACTTAACAGGTTTGGGTTTGGTGGTAAACCATGGGGTTTCACCAAATTTGAGCTCCAATGGACAAGTTTAGCTTTGTAAACTTGAAAATACTCCAATATGACCAGATCTGTCCCTTCCAAAGGGAGTGTGGGCAAACTAAGTCCCACAAATCCCATTTTTTGTGTGGAACCCTCATTTGAGGTATTAGGTACTCCTGTAAAGTTTTAGCATCATTGGACAAACTTTGCTATGTAGAGTTGCTCTAACTTGATTCTGGACAGAAGGGGGTTTTGAGTTATTTGGGGTCCTTATTCACCTTTGATCTAGGTGAAACTTTATGTGGACACCAAATAGGGCTTAGGGATAACACTGGAATTTTCTAAGAATTTATTGAGAATATTTCCTTCAGAAATATTTCAAAATGCCAAAACAGACAGAAATAGGTTTCATGGTTTACTACAATAAATATAATATAAAATGGGGTTTAAAATCCTATATATGGAAAATATATGTCCTTCTCGTCATCTCTAAATTTAATCAGATTTTTCTAAGACATAAAAGTATTTTTCCATGTAGGAATACCAATTCTGGCCTCAGAAATGGACAAGTCATTTAATTGGGAAAATAATTATCTTTGTGGTTCTCAAATATAAAGATAGGTTAAATTAGATCACCAACTTTAAGTAGAAGCACTCCTTGCTATCAAGGGCATGTAGTGCAACTAAAGGTAGAGTTTTACCTTGATCAGAAATAAGTAAAGGTTTTTGGAAATCAGTGTTATAGAAAAAATATTTAGGGTTTTATCCTCACATGATCAAGCATACAATGTCAACCATGGCATTCACAACATTAGTTCTGAAAATGTTTTAACAAACTCAGAATTTCACAATACAGACAAGTATAGCAAAAAGAGGGTGTGACAGACCTATCCCCCTTACAAGAATCTCGTCCCCGAGATTCCTAAGCTAGGTGCTAAAAAGGTTTGGAAACTCACATCGTATATAGTATTCATGCTCCCATGTAGCTTCGGCTTCGGTGTGGTTGCTCTATTGAACCTCGAAATACTTCATAGTGCGGCTCCTGGTGCAACGCATCTGCTTCTTCCAGAATGTGGATCGACCTCTCGCGGTAGGTGAGATCAGACCGAAGGTCAATGGCCTGGTGGTCAATGTCCTGGTAAGGATCGGGACGACTTGGTGCTTGAACACACCTCCTAAGTTGTGAAACGTGAAAGACGTTGTGCACATCCGAAAGTCCCGGAGGTAGCTCCAATTGATAAGCAACCTCTCCATGCCTTGTCGTGATCTTAAATGGTCCAATGAACCTTGGAGCGAGTTTCCCTTTAACGTGGAAACACTTGGTTCCCTTGAGAGGTGTGACGCGGAGGTACACGAGGTCTCCGGGATTGAACTCCACATTCCCGCGGCAAGAGTCCGCATAACTCTTTTGTCATGACTTGGCTGCTTTCTGATTTTCTTGGACTAGTTGCACCTTCTCTTCTGCCTTGTGCAAGACTTTTGGTCTGAAAATCAGCCCGTCACCGCCTTTAGACCAGTTGAGCAGGGTGCGGCACTTCCGTCCATACAATACTTCGAACGGGGCCATCTCGACACTGGATTGGTAGTTGTTGTTGTATGAAAACTCAGCAAACGGCAGACAGTCTTCCCATTTGGCTCCATGCGCTAGGACGCATGCGCGGAGCATATCTTCGAGTATCTGATTCACCCTTTCCGTTTGTCCTCCCGTTTGTGGGTGGAAAGTGGTGCTAAAAGAGAGCTTGGTCTGGAGGGCCTCTTGAAGTTTCCTCCAAAACCTTGAGGTGAATTGCGTGCCTCGGTCAGATACAATCTCCTTGGGAACTCCATGAAGGCTTACTGTACGCTCAATATAGAGGCTAGCCAACTTGTTCCCATCATAAGTGGTGTTGACAGGGATGAAATGGGCCACTTTGGTCAAATGGTCGACAACAACCCATATCGAGTTATGGCCCCTCCTAGACCTTGGTAAGACGGTAACAAAACCCATGCCTACCTTGTCCCACTTCCATTCCGGCACCTTGAGAGGTTGTAGGAGTCATGCGGGTCGCTGATGCTCAGCCTTGACTTGCTGGCACATGTCGCAATTGGCCACATAAGACGCTATTTCCCTCTTCATGCCGTGCCACCAGAATCTTCCTCGGAGATCTTGATACATCTTGGTACCACCGGGGTGAATGGAGTAGGGTGTATCATGTGCTTCCCGTAGGATTAAATCCTTGAGTTTAGCCTTATTGGGTACGCATAAACGCTTCCCAAACCACACCACTCCTTGTTTATCCTCCAAGAATCCTGGGGCCTTGCCTTCTTGAATCTTCTTCTTGATACCTTCAATGCTCTTGTGACCCTTCTGGGCCTCCTTGATGTCGTCTACCAGTGTTGGTTTGACATCGAGGTTATCTAGGAATCTAGATCCCACTAGTTTCAACCCAAAGTTCTCCAATTCTTCATATAAGGCGGGCTGCCTTTCCTTAAGCATGACGTTTAAGGTGCTGGTCTTCCGGCTCAAGGCATCAGCCACTACATTAGCCTTCCGGGGGTGATATTGAATGCTGAGGTCGTAGTCCTTGATTAACTCTAACCATCTTCATTGCCTCATGTTCAATTCCCTTGGGGTGATGATATACTTCAGACTCTTGTGGTGAGTGTATATTTCACATCGCTTCTCCAGAAGGTAGTGTCGCCATTTCTTCAGAGCATGCACTACTGCTGCCAATTCGAGATCATGGGTGGCATAGTTCTCCTCATGCGGGCGTAGTTGCCGTGACAAGTATGCCACGACTCTGCCATCCTGCATTAGAACCCCACTGAGTCCGGTCCTGGAGGCATCACCATATATCACAAATTCCTTGCTGATATCTGGAGTGGCCAATACCGGGGCGGTGGTTAGTCCCTTCTTCAACTCTTGGAAGCTCGCTTCACATTCCGGCGTCCATTCGAACTTCTTGCCTTTCTTCAAGAGCTGAGTCATAGGTCGCGCGATGCGGGAGAATCCTTCTATGAACTTGCGGTAATATCTCGCGAGTCCGAGGAAGCTCCTGACTTCCTTCGCGTCAATTGGCGATTCCCAGTTGGTTAAAGTGGTAATCTTAGAGGGATCAACTGCCAATCCACTTGTTGTCATGGTATGACCCAAGAATCCAACTTCATTCAGCCAAAATTGGCACTTGCTGAACTTGGCATAAAGTTGGTGCTCTCGAAGCTTCTCCAATACTAACCTCAAGTGTTGCTCATGCTCTTCTTCAGACTTGGAAAAGATTAATATGTCATCAATGAATACGACGACAAACTTGTCCAGGTATTCCATGAAGACCTTATTCATGAGGTACATGAAGTAAGCTGGGGTATTTGTCACCCCAAAAGACATGACAGTGCATTCGTACAGACCGTACCGGGTCACAAATGTTTTATTTGGTATGTCCTCGGGGCGGATCTTCAGTTGGTAATATCTAGATCGGAGGTCGATCTTGGAGAACACCTTAGCTCCATTTAGCTGATCGAACAAGTCTTCAATCTTGGGGAGTGGGTACTTGTTCTTGATCGTGACCTCATTGAGTGAACGGTAATCGACGCAAAGTGAGATTGTCCCATCCTTCTTGGACATAAAGAGAACAGGTGATCCCCAAGGTGACGCACTCGCACAAACAAACCCTTTCCTAAGTTGCTCATCCAGTTGCTTCTTTAATTCCGCTAGCTCTTCGGATCCCATCTTGTAAGGCTTCTTATAGATAGGCCTAGATCCGGGCATGAGCTCAATGATGAACTCGATGTCTCGGTCAGGAGGCATCCCTAGTAGCTCATCAGGAAAGACGTCAGGGTATTCACAGACTATTGGCACTCGATCGAGTCCTTCCTCTGATAGGTTGTTAACCCGTGGTACTTGAGCGGGTACTGGCTCAGAGACATACTTTACTTTGACCCCTTGGTCACTTGTCATGGTAATGGCCCTATTGGCACAGTCCAAGATGCTTTGATGCTTGGCCAACCAGTCCATACCGAGAATTACTTCTAAGCCTTGCGACTTAAGCACAATGAGATCCGCTGACAAGCTCGTCCCATTGATAACTTCCCGACCTTCCTACATCCTAGGTTGGTCCTCAGAACTGCTCCCGGGGTTTGAATTGCCATATGCCCACGAAGCAAGGTAGGTTCTAAACCACACTTTTCCACAAACTTTTGCGTAACAAAAGAATGCGAAGCACCACAATCAAACAATATTGTTGCTGGGGTAGAAATGACGAGGAACGTACCCAGAATGCAGTCCGGGTCTTCTAGTGCCTCTTCTGCGCAAATATGATTAATCTGCCCCTTGCTATGATACTGCTGATTGCGGGGAGCCTGATTCCTGCCTGGCGCTCCTTGGCCTGGATTTGGCACATTGGGGCGCGGAGCATCGGGTTTCTTGTTGGGGCACTGCCTGGAATAGTGCCCTGTTTGTCCACATCCGAAACAGGTAACTTGCGCTCGAAGATTGGTCTTGACCCCACCGTTGTTTGGCGGATTGCTTGCTGGCATGGTGTTGACTTGCTGCTGAGGCTGGTAATTCTGGCAAAATGTCGGATACTTGTACTATTGCTGCTGATAGTTGGGTCTTGCGGGAGCTGACTGCCATGGTCGTGGCTTCGAGCTACTTGGTCCTCCACTACCGAATAGCTTGCGCTTACGGGTGTTGTCCATTGCATGACGCTTGTCTTCCAACATAAGGGCCTTATTAACCAGGTCGCTGAAGGTCCGGCATTCACAAACAACCAGCTGATAGTGGAGTGATTGCTACAGTCCTTCCATAAAGCGTTCCACTTTGGCGGCCACAGTGCTGACGTCTTCACGTGCGTACCTTGATAGGAGATTGAACTTCTGCAAATACTCCTTGACAGATCCACTACCTTGCCTTAAGGCTCGAAATTCCCGCTTCTTAATGGTCATCATTCCCGGAGGAATGTGTGCAGCGCGGAATCCATCCTTAAACACAGCCCAAGTGATGACTTGCCCTGCTCGCATGATCTTAAATCCATCCCACCAAGCTCTGGCTATGCCTCTGAGACAGTGAGTTGTATAGAGGACTTTCTCATGGTCATCAGTGCACTTGACCAGCGCGAGTAGGTCTTCAATAGTGCGGATCCAGTCATCAGCATCCAAGGGTTCAGTCGTCTCCGTGAATATGGGTGGTGTAGTTCACATAAACTCAAAGAGAGTTGAGCGACCGTTGCCAATCCCATTCTGCGGTGGGTGGTTCACCAAGGTTTTAGCCAGCTACTGGATAGCGGCATTGTTGGCTTGACGCCCCTCTCGAAGAGCTTGAAGGAACTGAGCCATGGTCAAGCTTTCAGGAGGAGGCGGTGGAACATCGTCTTGCTGCTCGTGGTGATCTCCAGCTTGAGCTTCCCCTCCGGTTCCCTGCTGCTATCCTGAAGAGGCAGAGCCGGGGTTGCCGAAGGTGCTGTTGCGAGTTGCATTCACCATCCTATCAGGGGAGTAGACAGGTCCATTTTGCCAAACTAGCTGCTTTCGAAAGGGATGATGTTCTAGTAAAAAGGGGGTCCGGTGTCATTCTAGTGTGCAAGATTTTTAAGACAATGGTTCTGAAAAGAACTACTGTATTAAATTCGAAAACAAGCAATGCAGTCGCTCACAAGCTGCCTATGGCAGAATGCGACTTGCATCCAACAGGCTTACACCACATCTGGGGTCATATAACCTACTACAAGAACTCCTACACTCGGGTACATCCTAGTTGCCTACATTGCTAAGCGACCAACTGCGCGGTCTCATAAGCCGGTTCCGTAGGATCTTCGTCTTCGTCTTCATCTCTACCTTCATCTTCATTAGTGCTTCCCTTCCTTGAGGGAGTAGGGGCAGGAAGCGGACCATCACGACGTCTCTTGGTTGGCGAGGTAGCGAAGAGTTCGGTGTACTCTTCCACGGTCAAGCGACAACTCTAAAGAGGAATGGCCTGAAGCGGTGGTAGTCCTCCTCGGGAAGCAAAACTAGGTGGTCCTTCTTTCTTCACCTTGCGATTCTTCATCTTCTCCGTGCGAAGTAGGTCCTTGACTTGGTGCAACTCTTGGCGGATCCTAGTCGACTCATTGATCAAAAGATGCGTCAAGGTGTCTGAGGAGAGACTGAAGTAGGTCTGAAACCTCAGTGGTGTCCCGTCCTCGGAAGATGGGTTGAGTGTCCAACTCCCGTCTAACTTATCTTTAACAAAAGGTAGGTGACGAGTAGCTGGCTCGTCAGCCATCTCAGGAAGGATGCCGCGGAGTCGCACGAGTGCCTCTCGTGCTGCAGTCTCCACGGCCAACATCAGATCCTCCATCTGTGGTCCCTCAAAGAACGAGCTAGTCGGGGAGTCATTAGCCTTCACTATCACGTCCACGTGATACTCCTTGGTGTCGGCGTTGACCCAGTGTTCGTGGTAGAGGAAGATGGGTGTGCGACTACTTGACACTTCTCTAGGCTATCGCTCAAAATCATAGGAAAGCCCGTCTTCAGACGCATCTCAGGTACGGCGGCCATCTACAAGGTGTAGAGGAGAGGGTTAGAAATTTTTAGTGGGTGCAGGTTCTCGAGTCAATCTTATGTGCACTAATCGTTTCGGCTATCGTCCATGCTACCTAAGGCTTCCTATAGTCAGGATGGCTCTAATACCAGCTCTGTGGGGACCCCGACTTACTAGTCGAGATCGCCGTACTCAGTGATCCCAGAGATCAATGCTCACCGAACACAGATACCAAACAAAAGAGTCTTACATCCAAGTACCGATTATTACAACACATGACCAAAGGGTCAAGTTCACAAGACAGGGCCTAAGGCCAAATCATCAGATACACTAGGAGCGGAAAACATAGGGCTAAGCGGATGCCCATGCCATCAAGCCTACACCGACAGGCATTCTGACTCGAAAGCGTCCTAGTTCACAGGGGCGTCTCCGAAGATGTACTCATCTCCAAACTCCGGTCCTTCCATGTCTGGTCAATAACATACCCACTGGCAAGCCAATGAGTACTTTGAATGTACTCGCAAACAGCCCATGATATGAACAAGGAAAGTGAAGGATAACAATATCATGCATCTTTGGTGTAAGTCATCTGGGTGGAATGATCATGATTATGCATCAAGTTAAAGGATTACTTCTGAAGAACAGGTTACAGATATCAATATTCTGTCGAGGGCTGAACCATCCTGGTTCACCCTATATGCCAAATCACCGAACTTGGTCATATTATTGCTGTCATAATGATACGTCTCAAACGTATCTATAATTTTTGATGGTTTCACGCTCTTATCTTGCCTTCTTTGTATGTTTTATGTACCTTTTTATATCTTTTTGGGACTAACTTATTAATTCAGTGCCAAGTGCCAGTTCCTGTTTTTTCCGTGTTTTTGACTCTTTTCATATCTGATTTTGGAACGGAGTCCAAACGGAAGAAAAACCCCGAAATGATTTTTTCCCGAACGGAAGAAGTCCAGGGGGCTTTCGGGCCAAGCCAGGTGGGCTCCGGGGAGCCCACAAGCCCCCACTCCGCCACCATGGGGGAGGCGGCGGTGGGCAGGCTTGTGGCCTCCCTGGCCGCCCCCTGACCTAGGTCTTACACCTATATATTCCCAAATATTCCGCAAAAAATCAGGGGAGCCTCGAAAATACTTTTCCACCGTTGTAAGCTTACGTTTCCGCGATATCTCATCTGGAGACCCTTCGCGGCGCCCTGCCGGAGGGGACTTTGGAGGTGGAGGGCTTCTTCATCATCATCATCGCCCCTCCAATGACTCATGAGTAGTTCACTTCAGACCTACGGGTCCGTAGTTAGTAGCTAGATGGCTTCTTCTCTCTCTTGGATCTTCAATACAAAGTTCTCCATGATCTTCATGGAGATCTATCCGATGTAATCTTCTTTGGCGGTGTGTTTGTCGAGATCCGATGAATTGTGGACTTGTGATCAGATTATCTATGATATATATTTGAGTCTTTGCTGATTTCTTATATGCATGATTTGATATCCTTGTAAGTCTCTCCGAGTCTTGGGTTTTGTTTGGCCAACTAGATCTATGATTCTTGCAATGGGAGAAGTGCTTGGTTTTGGGTTCTGCCATGTGGTGACCTTTCCCAGTGACAGTAGGGGCAGCAAGGCACACATCAAGCAGTTGCCATCAAGGGTTAAAAGATGGGGGTTTTATCATTAGTTTGAGATTATCCCTCTACATCATGTCATCTTGTTTAAGGCGTTACTCTGTTCTTATGGACTTAATACACTAGATGCATGCAGGATAGCGGTCGACGTGTGGAGTAATAGTAGTAGATGCAGAAAGTATCGGTCTACTTGTTTCGGACGTGATGCCTATAAAAATAATCATTGCATAGATATCGTCACGACTCTGCACAGTTCTATCAATTGCTCGACAGTAATTTGTTCACCCATCGTCTACTTGCTTTCATGAGAGAAGACACTAGTAAACACTATGGCCCCCGGGTCTATTCACATCCATCGTTTACAACTCCGCTTTTACTTTGCTTTGTTACTTTGTTTCTTTCAGTTTTCACTTGGCAAACAATCTATAAGGGATTGGCAACCCCTTCATAGCGTTGGGTGCATGCTTTTGTGTTTGTGCAGGATCTTGAGATACTCTTCCGCCGAATTGATACCTTGGTTGTCAAACTGAGGGAAATACTTACCTTCGTTGTGCTACATCACCCTTTCCGCTTCGAGGGAACACCAACGCAAGGCTCCAAGGCCACGGGGGAAATCCTTTGCATACTTGCCTAGGAAGTCCCTTAAGGCGTAGCCGCAGCTGAAGGATTCCTGGTGCCGTCGACACGACTATTTCTGGCGCCGTTGCAAGGGATACACAGCATCCATCACATAACAACACCTTTTTCAATACCACACACACTCACACTTGGTTTATGCGGAAATAACTGGACGTAGTTTAAGCAGGTTTACCCAACTGTCGTTGACCGTGGACAGGGCTATTCGAATAGTTTATGCTCTGCAGAGGTAGTACGCTGGACCCACGAGATCCGGGAAACTTCCATGTTATCCACGACTCGCGGTATACCACATACCCGAGGTAAGTACCCGATGAATGTCTTTCCCCTGACGATACTAGACAAAGAGGTCCACTCGATTGGTACCCAGCCCACATGTTGTACGTCTTACGAGCACCAACTCTGGACAATACCAACCATGCGGGGACCAACGGTGTGACTCGAACTCATAAAAATGGCATAGTCGTCCTACCTGGCACGACCCCATCACGAGAGTGGCCACACATCACTCCCGCCACTAGTAATATGGTTCTTTGCTAGCACCGACCAGAGTAATTAACATAGCCCCGTCCCACAAGGGGTAACGTGTTCGTACTGGTAAGGTTGGGATGGTCGACACATCATAAATCAAATGCCATTTCCAAAACCATACTCAAACAAATACCGGGTGCATCACTTCACCGAAAGTGACCACCTAACTCATCATCACCCTCGGGCATTAGTGGCACCCGATGGGGTTTTAGTAAACTCTTGCTTTATGTCACCAACATGCTCATGATAATACTACTTCTATCTTTACTTGTCAACATGGCATTAGCATGACCCTCAAGGGGTAGGGTCAAGCTCAATGCATGTGCTCCGCGGGAGCCTTCGGTAAAATCATGTCAAATGACTACCGGCACTTATGATCATATGCAATGGGAATACTAGCTATTTTAACATGCAAGTAACATATGCTCAGGCATGGTCAAAGGGCTGCTTGCCTTGGTCACCTAAGTATCCGGGGTCTTCGAGGTCTTCCGCTCTGATTCCCTCGTCACACGGATTTTCTATCGGCGATAAAACAACAAATAAGAAATAGCTCACACAGAAACAGATCACAAAATCATTTTAAAAATATTCTTTATTACTGATAAATCTAAGGTATCATTTTGAAAATATTTGCCTTAATTTCCCTTGAAGGAATATTTTTGAAATCAACCAAACAGAAGCAAAAACTATTTCATTTTAGTTCTTTTTGTTAATGAAAAAGAGAATAGTTGTTGAAGAATTTCATCCAAGCATATTATTTAATACTACATACTTTTAGAAGAATAATAGTGGAGAAATTATAATTTTACACTCGTTAAATGTTTTTATAAAAATCTTAGAAACCAGGGTTTAAAAATAAAAGAAAATCGGCTAAAACTCCCGGACTGGCTCGGCCCGGAGCTGGGCTGGCCCATGGTCAGCCGACAGCCTGCCCAAGCGCGTGCGCCGTTAGGTTTGAACCTAACGTGCAGGGCCCTCCGGTCAGTGGCTGAGGACATCGCGGGGGAGGAGGCTGGGCCACCGACAGGAGGGGCACACCTGTCGGGGTCATCTCCTACGTCTGGCCATGGAGGAGGAGGAGGAGGCCGGCGAGGTTGCCGACGCTCTCAAGCCCCAACGAAGACTGGAATGGGTTTGCCTTACCTTCGCCTACCTGCTGGTGGTCGAAACAGCGATCGGGAGGCAGGGGTTCACCGGCGATGAGGAGGCCATGGCAGAGGAGTTTCGGGAGGTGGTCGAGGATGTGGCTAGAGGCACGGAAATGCTCGGGTGAGTTGGGGGAAAGCTTCCTGGGGTTGAGAGGGTTAGTTTGGTGGGTCGACGGGCGCAGGAGTCGTCGTGTAGCCGGAGATCGACCGGAGCTCCGAGGCAGAGGGGCGTCGGTTGATCTCGAGCACCGGGGCTCTGCTGGGCTGCTGGGGTGGCTAGGGAGGTACTAGTGATCATGCTGAAGCTATCTGAGGGGTGCCGGAGCAAGGGGGAGGGCTATTTATAGGCCCGCGACGATGAGCCCGTACGGGAGCGCCGGTCACTCACCATGGCGCGCACGGGGGTGTAGAGAGAGGCCGGGGTCGATACCACGGTCTCACGACGTGCTTTTGGACTGCCTGAACCATCTGCAGCAGAGGGAGAGAGAGAGGAGTCGAGCATCTGTGGCCACGCAACCTTGGCCGGTTCTGGTGCGCGCGGGAGAGGAGGGGCCCTGAGGCTTGCTCAACGCAGAAGGGTTGTCGGGGAAGAGGTTGGATATCTCAGGGGAGGCTGGAACTGGCTGAGAATGTCGCCCCAACCTCGGTGACTTCCTG
>NC_058519.1:322705636-322730636 GCF_904849725.1 Hordeum vulgare subsp. vulgare | reverse complement strand
TGACCCAAGCAACCTCACTCGAAGAGAAGAAGCGAACACTCAATATAATCACTCCGCACTGTCCATTCTTTAGTCTGCAGTACCTCCTGAAGATCTCCCTCACCAGCGTCCTTTCACACAGGCCAAGGAGTGTTGGGAGCACATCACGGTGTTGTACAAGGGAAGCTCAAGCATCCAATGGTCCAACTTTGAAGAAATTCTTGCTGAGGCCGATGAGTTTGTGATGAAGGAAGATGAGAACCCTCGAGATCTTTGTCGAAGGGTGACTGCTCTCGCTGTTGCTCTCAAAGACCACAGGAGCAAGGATGTGGATGATATGTGGATCAAGCGCAAGTTTCTCAAGGCCATCATGCCATTCAATAAGGCCATGTCATCGGTTATTCGTCAGAGGCCATATTTTCACACCTTGTCCTCCAGGGAAGTGTTGGATGAGTTCATTGCAATGAATATCATGAACAAGACTGCTGAAAATGCTCTTGCTCGTGTTCGGTCAAAGGCAACATCACCCAATCTTGCTTTCAAGGCCAAGGTTGTCTCAGATGAAGAAGAGGAAGAAGAAGATGATGGCTGCCCGGAAGATACAAAGTATGCATATCACGAGCACATGGCTCTTGCATCAAGGCAGTTCTGGGGAAACAAGAGAAACTCATGGCTTAACTTCTCCAAGAACAACTCAAGTGGGTTCAAGACAAAGCAACGTGTGAGGACATGCTATAATTGCAGCAATGTGAGTCACTTCGTGGCGGATTGTACTTTTGAGAAGAGGGAAGACAATGGTGGCAAACTTATTCGTAAAGACAGAGCCAAGTCCTTTCCATCCAAGAACAACTTCATCAAGAAACCTCATCCAAAGGGTATGGTGGTGCTTGAAGAGTATCCCTCCGATGATGACGAGGAAGACATGAAACGTGAAGGGATGGTGACAGCTACTGTGGCCATTGCCACCTCCTCTCCCAAGGTGTCACTCTTTGGCGCCACCAACGAGAACCAAGTTGTCAAGTGCCTTATGGCCAAAGGTATTAATCAGGTAACATCCAACATCAAGACTACTATCACTACTACTCCTGTGCAACAACGATAGTGATGTAGTGGAGATTGATGAGCATGAGTTGGACAAATTCCTGTGCAAAATCAAGGGTGAATCCAAGAAGCACTTTGTTGCTCTTTTGGAACAACTTGGTGAGGCTAATGATCTTGTTGAGACTCATGAGGGCACTATTTCAGAGTTGCAAGGGCATAGTCGTGACTATGTCGATGAGATTGCCGAGTTATCTATCACACTAGAGAAAGAGCGCGACCTTCGTTTGGCTCTTGAGGAGTCATACAATGTTGGATGTGCTAAATTGCAAAAAGAGTTTGATCATGCTACTGTACTTGCTCGTGTTCTTAAATCTAAAAAGGTTGCACTTAGAGGTGACCATGACAGACTTAAGGAGGAGTTTGATACGCTTGACAAGGCCCACAAGGCCTTGAAAGGCACTCATGTCTCTCTTAAGGAGTCTCATCATCAACTTAAAGTAAAACTAACCAAAGAGATTTCTACTTGTCCTCCTTTTGTTCCAATTGATAATGCTTGTGCTACTAACCCTTTTTGTGAGCATGTGCATCTTGTGGAGGAAAAAGCTAAGTTGAAATATCAACTTGAAAAGGGCCTTGTAACATGTATCCAAGGCAAGAAGAACCTTAATGACCTTTTGAGTAATCAAAAGGAAGTGGTAGGTAAGGAAGGGCTTGGATTTCCACCCAAGTCAAAGAGGAAAGGGAAGAACAAGAACAAGAAGTCTCTCACTCTCGAAGAGAAAAGGGTCAAGGAAGGTAGGAACAATGTCAAGAAGGGCAAAACTGCCTCTTCCAACACAGCCGGCAGATTTAATCCTTCTTATGTTTTATGTCGTGCTAATGATGGGCATGTTTATGCCAAATTTGTTGGTTCATGTAACATCCCAAATTTCGGAATGTTAATATAATTATTAGATTGACTGTTTGTTTGTTTGAGTGATTGAAACTTGAGTGAAATTTGAAACTTTTCAAAAACTTTTGAATGAGAGGGAATAAAATGGCTTTCCCGTTTCCTCTGAGTTCAAATTCATGTTTTTAAAACCAACGAGAGGAGATAGCATGACCTCTTCAACTACAAAGAATTTGAACCAAGGTGGCACTTGAATTTCCTTTTGATTTTTCCTTTGCATTCTGTTTTCTTCTTCACTCACGGAATGCCGGGAACAATACTTTGTCAAACAAGAGAAAAAGAGAGGAGAAACATGACCCTCCAAACCCGGCGATATTCATGACACCCAAGATTTATTGAAGTAATTATTTGCAAAAAGAAATAAAGCATTTAGGGGATTTTATGAAAAAACATTTTTTTGAAGTATTTATTTTGGCCGTGGAAAAATGTCCATCTTTTTGAATTTATTTTTCTGAAAATTTTAATATATTATACCCCTATATTCCAAGGATATTCTATTTCCTTTTAACCATATTAATTCATGTTTTAATAAAAAGGGAAAGAGATCTCTTATTTTAGGAATGTACTTGGGCCACGTTAGGAAATCAATCTCGCCCAATCCCACCTTCTTCTTCCTCCTCACGAGCTTCCTTCTTTGGCCATGCCAGAAGCTTCCGAGGAAGCTTCCCTCCCCCGATTCGCGGGCTACACTTCCTTCCCAAGCCTCCCACCACCCCTATAAGAACGCCCCTCCTCTCCTCGTTCCATTTTCCCCATCACCTCGTCTCCTCCCTACCCGTAGCCACCTCATCACCATCTCCATCTTCCTGCCAAGAACGAAGCCTACAGGAGCTCCCTACCCTCACCCCACCCCTCCTGCGCCCCCCACTCCCTGCCGCACCCCCCACGCTAACTCCCCCTCACCACGTTGCCCCCGTGCAGGTCACCTCCCCGCCGACATCCCCCTGCCAAGATCTCGTAGAAGCCGCCAGGAGTACGCCGACACAGACGCCCAGGACGCCCCTCCTCGCCTCCAGGACGCCCTGAAGCCCCTCCCCACCAGCGCGGGGACCCCCTCCGCCATTCCCTGTCCCCGCCGGTGACCTCCCCTCGCCGGAGCAAGCCCCACCTCGTCGGCCAACCTCCCAGCCACGACCAACCTTCCATCCATGGTGAGCTTCAAAGAAATCCCATCACAGTTTTTTCAGAAAAAGAGCAAACTTATAAAATTCATATCTATTAGTGTGTAACTCCAATTAGGTGATTAGTTTTGCGTTAGATCACAATTTTCTTGTAGTTTACAAAAATATCTAATTTGTCTATGTTTGGAATTACAAAATTTGAATTAGATCAGATTTAGTTTAAACCTTGTTTTGCTTATTCTGGGAGTTTAAAAATAGCTTTTAATTTGATTCTTTTTGCTACTGATCACTAGTGATCTTATTTATCAGTGGTAAAAATTTCAGAATTGTTTGCGTATTTTAGCTCATTATTTCTGGTGAAACACTTTCTGTTTCACTTCCTTTAGGATTATGACTATATTTCTTTCTTTGTTGTTTTTAAATTATTTTTCTTTTATATTTCAAAAAGATTACGTCTTGTTTCTGTTAGTTAACAGTAGGTTTCCAACAAGTCTTGATTTTATTTTTATATGTTATCATGAAATCAATTCTAGTTCTCTAATAACTTGCAATTGGTTTATCTACTGCTTCAAATCCCGTTTGGAAATACTTTCAAATAGTTTTGTGAAAAATACTTTATTTTATATTACTTAAATTTATATCTTAGTTCCCTGTTATATAAGTATTTTAGTTTTCTGTTAGACAAAAACTATTTAGTGTTTGATGTAGTAGAAGACTCCCTAGTCTTATTTGAAGTTTCCTTCGTATTCTTATTCGCTCTCTCTTTTGTTTTGATTGCTAGAATGATTGCTAGTATGAGTGCTTACGTGAATGATATGGTTGTTATATAGATTTCATCGGAGAGTGACGAGTAGTCTATCAAGTTATTCCTCGAGAACGAAAATTCTTCTTCGTCAACATCACCAGGCAAGTCATTTGATCATGTATCACCTATGTTTTATGCATCGTAGTTCTACCATCCTATACCCAATTTCATGCTGAGTAGGTACTTGGAAATTATGGTTACATATTGTAGTATCATGTGGTAGGCACCCAAAAACCCCGTTACTTGGCCCGGGACGACAAATTTCTTATTGCTATGCTTGAGTAGACGGGATTCTGGTTGAGTGCATATCACGAGTGATGCGAGAATAATTTAATAACCAAGACCGGTTAAGTCAAGATTTTCAAGACCTCGTGATGCAATGCAACACTGGGTGAAGGACGGTTGATCGGCTCCCTGGAAAACCGAGTGGATGCCCGGGATGCTGGAGAGGCCATGTCATCCTGCGGAAAGCTTCACCCAGGCTCAAAGAGACGGACGGATATTGTCAAGACCCAAGGCTTACCTGCACAGCCACAAGTCATTAGGGGCTCTCGCTTGGTTGGACAACGCGGCGACTCTGGACAGGCGGTGCTAGCAGATGTAGAAGAACGGTAGGATTGGATGGGCACCGACAGGGATTCAGAGGGACCCGTTGAAATACCATGTTTTGATCATCCGGTCTTCAAACACCCTGAAGTGCGAGGACACACACGGAGGCGATCAAATCTTGTGGGGAATGTGTGCAAAACTCTGCAGAGTACTCAAACCTAATCGATTAGCCGTGTCCACGGTCATGGACAACTTGAGCCAAAGGAACTGAAGTTATCTGGAATTCTCAACACCATTTATATATATTTGATGTGGGTAATATTGATAACCTGGGTATGAGAACTGGTTGGCGGAACCATCTCATTAACAACCAACAACATAGTAATATTTTGCTTTTAGCCCCTCTTGTTGTAGGAGAAAATTTGCTTTACGGTAAAACTTACAACACCACCTGCCATATATGCATATAGTATAGATGATATTTTACCCCCTCTCTTATGTGACTTGCCAGCATATTCAATATGCTGACCTACACGGCTGCAACGTCTTATGTTGCAGATATTTTTCTCGATGAGTAAGAGTACGATTCAGGGTTATGGTCCGCACTCAACCTGCCGTTGGTGTTATTTGGGACTCCACTCCCTTGACTACTTCCGCTGAGATTTTAAGGTATATATCAGTTTTACGCTACTTACATGTGATTGCACTTTGATATATACATTGATGTACTCTGTGTGCCAGCATACTGATCCAGGGATGGCACAGAAACACAGAGGCTTGACTCGTTTTGAGTCAGGTTGCTACAGAAATGGTATCAGAGCACATGTTGACTATTGGACGTGATCCTAGAAACTGGAAACTTCTTAGGATAGGATCTCTCAAAAATCTTATTTTTGAGAACACCTTTCACTTCTCATCTCTTCTGATTTCATCAAATATTCTCTCTCAGCTCAAATAGTTATACAATCCCCTTACCCCTTTGACCTCATGAAGAATCAACGGAGTTCTACTTCAAAGTAAAAAGGATTCCACCACGCATTTGAAGAATTGAAGCTACACCAATTGAAGACTCTCAAGACCCGAAGAACTCGAAGACCCTGAAGCGTTCGAATATTTATATGAGCATTAGAAGTCCACACCCCTGCTACATACCCACATTAGATGCGATGATTTGTGAGCAGTCATTGGTGTGTGTTTTCCGACGGCCAAAAATAAAATCTATTCTCAAAAATATTGTTTGTATTGTGTGTATCTCCCTCCCTCTCTTACCCGTCTCATCCACAAAACCTCAACCCTACCAGATGGAGTATGAAGCTAGACTTGTAGTCTCTGGACCTATGGCCCAGCTGGAGGCTGAAATATGGATTCAGAACATGGAGAACCACTTCAGGAGCAACTTGATCTCAAGGAAGTATGAAGTGGAACACGCTCTCCAGTACTTTACCCAAAGTGCTGCTATCTGGTGGAAAATGCACCATGTCATACAAGGATTTAGTGGAGCAGAAACTTGGGACGAATTCAAGAACACTCTGATAAGATCCCGACTTATTCAGAAGTGCTATGATAATCCAAAGGAGAAGACTTGTGCATGCAGGAACTGTGGAGAAATAGGACACACCCAGGAAGAACACAAGCATGGATGCACTCATTGTGAAAAAAATCACCCAGCTGAGGAGTGCCCAAGCAGTCATGTGACTTGTTTCCTTTCTGAAGGAACCACCCACTAACCAGCTCTATGTCAAATTTACCCCAAGGTGCAACAAGTTGTCAAGCAGCAGAAAGATGCAATAACGGAAACCTCAAGAAGAAGATTCTAGAAGAACCTGTGATGAATGAAAATATAGAAGACCCTGATGAACAAGGTCTGACCAGATTTTTCTCCAATGCAAGCTACTCATGTGGAGGAGAAGGACATTATTCACAGGATTGCACGAAAAGAAGCCAAGAGTATCTGGGAAACTTCCCGACGGAAAGAGTGGAGTTTGATCCACTTGAAATAGAAGAACTGGCCAAAATGAAGGAGCCTGGAAAGAAGAAAAAGTACCCTCGGAAGAGCCAAATCTCTGCAGAAAAAGACCTGAGTCATGTCAGGTGTTACAAGTGTATGGTATTTGGCCACCACAAATACATGTGCTCAGGAAGGAAGTCGGAAACCCAAGGAGCAAAAGCAAACACTAAGAAGCCTCGAGATTTGTCAGAACTCATTTGCTTTCGTTGCAAGGAAACAGGACATTATGCTAATGATTGTCCACATGGGAAGAAAGCAAAAATGGAGTAGTTAAGTTTTGACCGTGGCAATAAGTGCAATCTGAAGCACTCTTGTTTTTCATGAGATTATGGAGTTGAATTTTTGTAACAGAAGTCTCTGAGGTTGTAATAACTCATGAATCAATAAAATTGTTGTGTCATGATCTCCTATGTTGAAACTATATGCGTTGTTTTCTCTACGAGCAAAGATCTTTGAACATTTATGAGGATATGAGAAAATATGGTCTATGCAGGCATGAGTATAATTCATTTTAAGTGTGGTAGTAATCGGTAAACCCACAGGATCCACTGAGTAGGAATGTACCATGATTACCAAGGAGACACATACATTCCTCTAAGTACCTATTCTCTGACACCTGCAGATGACAACCCTCTACGAGTCATTCCTTAAGGGCCCAGAAACAATCATGACCGTGACTAGTGATCATGATTACCCGAAAATCCTGAAGGACATGATGAAGCACATTCATCTTGAAGGAGATGCAGTCTACAAAGGCTACCCGTTCATGGAAAATGGAGTGGAACTTTGGTATGTGGAAGTACACCTCCACCATGTGAAAGGAGTTTGTCCAAAGACTATGGGGCAATATTTTTTTCATTTCATGTGTGCCACGAGCAATTTTCTTTGATGCTGTTTGTGAAGCTGCCATGGAAGCCATACGTTAGATTGGAGAAATACTTGAAGCAAGACTCCGTTATACCCAGGAATACCTGAGTGAAGTGCATGCGGAGATGATGGAAATGAAGCTCATGGCCACCATGAGAAAGCAAAAGATGGATGATTTCGAGGAGCACCTCGGAAAGTTCCAGTGGGACTAAAGTATTTCCAAGGGAGACGAATGAATAAAGTTGACAGAAATGCTCGACCATACCGAACAATGTAGATGGCAGCATTTGTAATAAAGTACCTCTGAATTGGAGTTTTTGAGCAGAAATTAAGGATGTAATAAAGGATTGAATATGAAATGAATATGATTTATGGATGAAGCAATACCTTTTATGGTAAACACACCCATGGAAAAAGAAAAGTATCCCACGGAATGTCGTGTGAACCAAAAATAAGTCTGAGGATTTTTATTATTTGATTGTTACCCCAAGAGTATGATGGAATGAAACACTATAGGATTTAAGGCGTAGTGATTCCAAGTATGCTTGCAACCCACAGACCCCGGGACTAATAAGGATCAAGTACTACCTATTTGGAGAATGAAACTTGGAAGAAGCTATGATGGATCAGCAAACGTTTTCTTAGGAGCATACGAAAACCTGAGAGTTGTGAAGATATGATAGATGTTTTGTTCAGCTTGCAGAACCAATGGATTATCCAAACTTCGTTCATGGACAAGAGAAATTCTGCAATGCTTCTGAGGATGCCCAAGTGCTAGAATACGAGATTCACTAAGCCTTATACAAGGTAATGATTTCAGTGCGACGTGGCTTGGCCACCATGACGACTTACTATTATCATTCTCTTGTTATTTGGAATGGTAAATCTGAGAGACTTACCCAAAGTGAGAGAGGACGCTCTTTGAAGCTTTTGTTTAAGCCTTAGAATGGTATGACAAAAGCCCCATGTACATGGCATTTTTTGTCACACGTAGGAAATTTTACGGTGAGGATGAAGCCAAGACCCCTCTCTGTGCACGATAACCACAAATGGTAGACCACCATGAGAATCATCGATACGTTATTTAGAATCGATCGCGAGACTCTTAGTAAAGAAGACTCAGTGACGGAAGAAGCTTATATCAACAAAAGAGCAGTCGATTTGGATGGAAAATGTTATGAATATAACGGAAGAGCATCACCAAAGGAGTTAGTATGAAGAATGTGAGGAGTCAGATGCCAAAACCCGAGAGGATTTCTAAAATTTTGAGGAACCAGTAACTCTCATTTTAAGTGTGGTAGCATCCCACTTTGCAGGAGATTGGATTTGTTTGAAGACCTCCAAAACCCTAACCTTTTGTTTCTAGCCTCTTCGAATCTCGAGGACGAGATTCATTTTAAGTGTGATAGGTTTGTAACATCCCAAATTTCGGAATGTTAATATAATTATTAGATTGATTGTTTGTTTGTTTGAGTGATTGAAACTTGAGTGAAATTTGAAACTTTTCAAAAACTTTTGAATGAGAGGGAATAAAATGACTTTCCCGTTTCCTGTGAGTTCAAATTCATCTTTTTAACACCATCGAGAGGAGATAGCATGACTTCTTCAACTACAAAGAACTTGAACCAAGGTGGCACTTGAATTTCCTTCCGATTTTTCCTTTGCATTTTGTTTTCTTCTTCACTCACGGAATGTCGAGGACAATACTTTGTCAAACAAGAGAAAAAGAGAGGAGAAACATGACCCTCCAAACCCGGGGATATTCTTTGAAATATTTGAGCCATGACACCCAAGATTTATTTGAGTAATTATTTTCAAAAAGAAATGTACTTGGGCCACATTAGGAAACCAATCTGGCCCAATCCCACCTTCTTCTTCCTCCTCACGAGCTTCCTTCTTTGGCCCTGGGAGAAGCTTCCCAGGAAGCTTCCCTTCCCCGATTCGCGGGCTACACTTCCTTCCCGAGCCTCCCACCACCCCTATAAGAACGCCCCTACTCTCCTCGTTCCATTTTCCCCATCACCTCGTCTCCTACCTGCCCGTAGCCACCTCGTCACCATCTCCATCTTCCTGCCAAGAACGAAGCCTACAGGAGCTCCCTACCCTCACCCCACCCCTCCTGTGCCCCCCCACTCCGTGCCACGCCCCCCACGCCAACTCCCCCTCACCACGTCGCCCCCCTGCAGGTCACCTCCCCGCCGACATCCCCCTGCCAAGATCCCGTAGAAGCCGCCAGGAGTACGCCGACACAGACGCCCAGGACGCCCCTCCTCGCCTCCAGGACGCCCTGAAGCCCCTCCCCACCAGCACCGGGACCCCCTCCGTCATTCCCCCTCCCCGCCGGCGACCTCCCCTCGCCGGAGCAAGCCCCACCTCCCCGGCCAACCTCCCAGCCAAGCCCAACCTTCCATCCATGGTGAGCTTCAAAGAAATCCCGTCACAGTTTTTTTCAGAAAAAGAGCAAACTTATAAAATTCATATCGATTAGTGTGTAACTCCAAATTAGGTGATTCTTTTTGCGTTAGATCAAAAATGTTTTGTAGTTTCCGAAAATATATAATTTGTCTATGTTTGGAATTATAAAATTTGAATTATATCAGATTTAGTTTAAACCATGTTTTGCTTATTCTGGGAGTTTAAAAATAGCTTTTAATTTGATTCTTTTTGCTACTGATCACTAGTGATCTTATTTATCAGTGGTAAAAATTTCTGAATTGTTTGAGTATTTTAGCTCATTATTTCTGGTGAAACACTTTCTGTTTCACTTCCTTTAAGATTATGACTATATTTCTTTCTTTGTTGTTTTTAAATTATTTTTCTTTTATATTTCAGAAAGATTACGTCTTGTTTCGGTTAGTGAATAGTAGGTTTGCAACAAGTTTTGATTTTATTTTTATATGTTATCATGAAATCAATTCTAGTTCTCTAATAACTTGCAATTGGTTTCTCTACTGTTTCAAATCCCGTTTGGAAATACTTTCAAATAGTTTTGTGAAAAATATTTTATTTTATCTTAGTTAAATTTATATCTTAGTTCCCTGTTATTTAAGTATTTTAGTTTTCTGTTAGACAAAAACTATTTAGTGTTTGATGTAGTAGAAGACTCCCTAGTCTTATTTTTCTCGATGAGTAAGAGTACGATTCAGGGTTATGGTCCGCACTCAACCTGCCGTTGGTGTTATTTGGGACTCCACTCCCTTGACTGCTTCCGCTGAGATTTTAAGGTATATATCAGTTTTACGCTATTTACATGTGATTGCACTTTGATGTATACATTGATGTACTGTGTGTGCCAGCATACTGATCCAGGGATGGCACAGAAACACAGATGCTTGACTCGTTTTGAGTCGGGTCGCTACAGTTCATATGATGAGTACATTGAATGGGCCATTTGGGTTCCTAAGACCCTTGTTTCTAACATCAAAGGAACCATTCAAGAATGGTTACGTAAAACCAAACCTTGATCTCTTGTAGGAGTTTGCTTCCGGTGGGGTGTCATGGTTGCTCGACAGTGGAGCAACAAATCATATGACCGGGAGCAAGGACTTGGTGGTGGATGTGCATCCTACTCCATCTATGCCCACCCATGTCCAATATGCCCATGCTTCAACGTCTAAGGTATTGGGATTTTGTAAGGTGGTCATCTCTCAAGATTTATCGATAGAGAAGGTCATGCTTGTCGAGTCCCTTGCATACAATTTACTTTCTTTTCGTCAGCTAGCTATTATGGGTTTTGCCACATTCTTTGATCGTGATATCGTGGCTCTTTTGTGGAGCAAGACTCTTAAAGTTGCCTATGTTGGATATGTCGAAAACGGTCTTTATGTGGTGAACTTTTCACAGCGACCCACTAAAACCGTGACTTGTCTAATGGCTAAAGTTGATGTGGGTTGGCTCTGGCATCGCCGGCTAGCCCATGTCAATATGAGATCTTTGCAAAGCCTCCTAAAAGGAGACCATGTTCGTGGGCTAACAAATGTTAGCTTTGCTAGAGATCGTGCTTGTAGTGCTTGTATAGAAGGAAAGATTCATGAACCTGCTCATCGCCCTACAACTCTCATATACACCAAGTGGCCCTTGGAACTCCTTCACATGGATCTCTTTGGTCCTCCATCCTTTGACAGTCTTGGGGGCAGAAAGTATTGCTTGGTGATTGTTGATGATTACTCAAGATACACCTGGGTATACTTCTTCAAGAGGAAGAGTGAGATTCAACATACCATCATCAACTTTGCTAATGAAGCTCAACGCCAACATGAAGCGAATATCTTGATGATTAGAAGCGACAACGGCACCGAGTTCAAGAACTACACCTTGGATGAGTTCCTTAGAGATGAGGGGATCAAGCATCAATATTCAGCACCTTACACCCCTCAACATAATGGTGTGGCGGAAAGGAAGAACCGGACATTGATGGACGCGGCAAGAACAATGATGGCGGAGTTAAAATCTCTCTATAACTTTTGGGCCAAAGCCATCAACACAGCATGTCATGCATCCAATAGGCTCTACCTATGCAAAGGATTGAACAAGACTCCATATGAGATCCTTACCGGGAACAAACCCAACCTCAGGTACTTCAGGGCGTTCGGTTGTAAGTGTTTCATTCTCAAGAAAGGTGTGCGTTTAGCTAAATTTGATTCTAGAGCTCAAGAGAGCATTTTTGTTGGTTATGCCACAAACTCTCATGCGTACCGCATTCTCAACAAGTCCACCAGACTTATTGAGGAAATGTGTAACGTAGAGTTTGATGAAAATAATGGCTCCCAAGTGGAGCAAAGTGGTCTTTGTGATGTAGGTGATGAAATTCCTCCCCAAGCCATAAGAAGAATGGGGATTGGTCAAATACTCCCCATTGAGGAACCCCTTGTGGCTGAAGGAGAAGGACAATGCTCTACTCAAGTGGAGCCATCACCCTCACCAGACCCACACGCTTCCGATGAACCAAGTGAAGACCCTCAACCAGCTGAACAGGATCAAGGACAAGATCAACCACACGAAGATCGTGATGCACCAAATGATCTCCAAGCTCTCACACGAGGTTAGTCTGCTCAAGACTAAGATCAAGTGCAGCCATAGGATCAAGGTCAAGTGCAGCCACAAGATCAAGGTCAAGAGCAGCCACAAGATCAAGAACAAATTAGTGAAACTGCTCAAGGCGAGAATCAGGTTGATCGGGTCATTGATCCTCAACCATCCTCTGCGGCAACCAAAAGGGGCCGTCGTGCCAAGACCAAGACCAATCAACATACTCCAGCTGATGCTCCTCAAGCAACAAGCCCGGAAATCCTGGAGCGTCGTGCTGCCAAGATTGCTTCTATACTCAGGCGCAAATCACATCTCATGAAGCATGTGCTTGGAAGTTTAAAGCGGGGAGTATCCACTCATCAACAAATCCAAAATTATTGTGAGCATCACACATTTGTTTCGTATTGTGAACCTCAACAGGTACATGAAGCACTCGGTGATGAGGATTGTCTTATGGCCATGCATGAAGAACTGAACAACTTCGAGCGCAATCAAGTCTGGGAATTAGTGCCAAGACCAAAGGAGGAGCATAATGTCATTGGGACCAAATGGATCTTCAAGAACAAGCAAGATGCCAATGGAATTGTGATTCGAAATAAGGCAAGATTGGTGGCTCAAGGCTACTCCCAAGTCGAGGGTATCGACTACGGTGAAACCTTTGACACTGTTGCTCGTTTAGAATCTATTCGCATGCTACTTGCTTTTGCATCTCATCATGATTTCAAATTACAACAAATGGATGTGAAAAGTGCTTTTCTTAATGGTCCTCTAAATGAGTAAGTGTATGTCAAACAACCCCCGGGATTCGAACATCCTAAGATCCCCAATCATGTATACAAACTTAATAAGGCACTCTATGGCCTTAAACAAGCCCAACGTGCATGGTATGAGTACCTTACCGAGTTGTTACAAGACCGTGGGTTTGAAATTGGGAAGATTGATCCCACTCTTTTTACCAAGAAGGTCAAAGGGGATTTGTTCATATGCCAATTATACGTTGATAATATTGTTGTTGGTTCCCCTAACGAATCTTTCAATGAAGAATTTGCTGCACTAATGACCGAGAAATTTGAGATGTCTATGATGGGCGAGTTGAAGTTTTTCCTCGGGTTCGAGATCAAGCAAGGATTAGAAGGAACTTTCATCAAACAAGCCAAGTACACCCAAGACATGCTTAAGAGGTTTGAGCTAGAGGATGGCAAGCCGGTCAAGTTTCCCATGCCAACCAAATGCAAGCTTGACATTGATGCCAATGGTAAAGCAGTGGATCAAAAGGTATACCGCTCCATGATCGGATCCCTCCTTTACCTTTGTGCATCTAGACCAGATATCATGCTAAGTGTAGGGATTTGTGCACGGTTTCAATCCACACCAAAGGAAAACCACTTTGCTGCTGTCAAACGAATCTTTCGATATTTGGCTCATACCCCAAACTTTGGCCTATGGTATGCCAAAGGAGAATCCTTCAATCTAGTTGGCTATTCGGACTCAAATTGGGCAGGAGACTGTGTGGAGAGGAAGTCAACTTCTGGAGGATGTCAATTTCTTGGTCGCTCACTGGTAAGTTGGTCTTCAAGGAAGCAAAATTGTATCTCATTATCTTCCACTGAGGCTGAGTATGTTGCAGCTGCAAGTTGTTTTGCACAATTGCTATGAATGAGGCAAACTTTAAAGGATTACGGTGTCACCTGCGACAAAGTGCCTCTTCTGTGTGACAATCAAAGTGCTATCAAGATTTCCCTCAATCCGGTGCAACATAACAAGACCAAACATATTGATATTCATCACCACTTCATCTGCAAACATATCAAGCATGGAGATATTGAGGTCCAATTCATCAACACTCAAGAGCAACTTGCAGATATTTGCACTAAGCCACTAGATGAAGCAAGGTTCCGGGAGTTAAGGCATGAGCTAAATATCATTGATTCAAGTCATGTGGATTGAAACTAGGCACTTCACACCTCACTCTGCATTATATCTTGCTCTAGGTGTAGGCATGGACATAGGGGGAGTGTTGTTCTCTCAATGAACTTCCCTCCCCCCATTATGCATAAATCGATCAAGTCTTTCACTTTGACCGTTATTAAATGGTACTTGTGCTTCAAAGACGAGCATTGGTCATGAACCCAAGGATAAACCTTCGCGGTGTCATACATTTGTCTCAAACATAGGTGGCTCCGGCCACCGCCCACCTTTTATCTCTCGTTGAAGAAAGGTTACAAAATGACTAGTCAGTATATTTTTCTTGTGTTTTCCCTTCCTCTACACTGACTAGTCGTTACCCACAACATTTTTCACATCATTCTATGCCTCTATGTGTTTTTCTGGAGCGGTACTACCACCTGGGTAGCGGTACTACCGCCAGGATCCCATCGGTACTACCGCCGTGGGAGCGGTACTACCGCAATGACCAATCGATCCTAGGGCTATGTTCAATCACTTTTAGGGATATCTCAAGGGGGAGCGGTACTACCGCCAGGGTAGCGGTACTACCACCCCGCTTGTGCCCTAAGGGCTATATAAAGGGAGGGGGCCGCTTTTCTTGCCCCTGTTTCTTATTCTTCGTGGTGCTCTCTCCCTCTACACCGAAATCTCCCCGATCGGATCTCCCTCCACGCAGCCTCCCCTCTCTTTCCAGTTGGAGGGTTTGCTCCCCTCCTCCTTCCTGCTTCAAGTGCAATGCATTCCGGTACAGCTCCTCTCCTTCCTCTCTTGGTTGGTGTTTTTTTTGCTTCTAGGGTTAGGAGCTTGATGTACTAGATCCATTGATACGATACATGCTTAGTTTTTGGATGGAACGGGGGAGAAATTTTAGGAGATTTTAGGTCTAATGTTCTTCCTTGCATTCATCTGACATGCCCTAGTATTCCCCACGTTTTGAATCTGATAGTTCTTGTCACAAACCTTTAGGATTTGGTTTAGATGTGGATCCCATTGACTAGATTTGTTTCCATCTAAATAACCTAGAGTTCCACATGTTTTAAGATCTGGTGATTCTTGTCAAAAGTTTATATGCTAGATATGGATCTCTTGAATAAATCTAGTGATTTCACCTGCTTTAAATCTGTCTCGATCTGCAAGTCCACCCCCGAGCGGTACTACCGCTCCACTCGGGCGGTACTACCGCTGAGGGGGTAGCGGTACTACCGCTATAACACCAGCGGTACTACCACCAGGGCGAGCGGTACTACCGCTCCTCGACACTTTGTTTTGATTTCCTTTGGCAACTTGTGTTTCTTTTTATGAGTTCTGAACGTTGCCATGACTCATGTTGTCGCTCTTTCTGTGTGTCTGTGTATTGTGTGTCACAGGTGGTGGTTCTCGTCGCTCGAACCCAGTGCGTGACACCCAATCAAAGCGGTTCCGCAATCTCGAAGCTCCAGAAGGTTCCGCAAGTTCCAGTCTCAACCCTCCAAAGCGCCCATTCAAGAAGACTGCCACAAATTCCAAGGAGGCCAACCTCAACCTTAGCACTATGCCTCCTAAAGAGTTTCAGGCACTCCGCGACCGCGACCCTTATGTCCATGAAAGAGCTCACCTCAAAAACTGTGATCTATTTTGGTCAAGGAAACAAGCAATGCTTTACCGTGACGTGATTCTGAACTTCAAGAAGGCTTATGTCCTACTGCAGTGGATTGACCTCCCTCACCTTCAGCGGAATCCTGAGTACTTTGGCGAGGCCTTCACCTTGATTCAGCAACTTGGCATTGAGGACATCATCACCTTCCATAATGACTTCGATCCAGAGCTTGTGGCCCAGTTCTATGTTATTGTTCACTTCCACTCTGATGAAGATCGCGCTATGACTTGGATGATGTGTGGTCAGAAATTGACTGGAACATGGGTTGAATTCATGCAGCTCCTAAAGGTAGAAGACAAGGGGCCGCAGACTGCTGTGTGATTGCGTCCTCATAACCAACCTGGCCCCACCCCCAAGAACAGGCTGCAACATCTCTATGTGAAGAAGAATGTGCTTCCCCCGCACTTGGATATTATGCACTGGATCTTCCGCAACACGTTGTTTCCTCGTATTGGCAACAAGGACGAGGTTCACTCCTATCTGGTGGATTTGCTTCTGATGTGTGAGGAGGCAAGGACGAAGAACACCGGGCATCTCGACATATCTGATGTGATGTTCAATGAGCTCAAGAATTGCATCATGTTCCATAGGGTTCCCTGTTGGGGAACATCGCATGGGAAACAAAAAATTTCCTACACGCACGAAGACCTATCATGGTGATGTCCATCTACGAGAGGGGGTATTCGCTCTACGTACCCTTGTAGACCGCACAGCAGAAGCGTTAGTGAACACGGTTGATGTAGTGGAACGTCCTCACGTCCCTCGATCCGCCCCGCGAACTGTCCCGCGATCAGTCCCACGATCTAGTGCCGAACGGACGGCACCTTCGCGTTCAGCACACGTACAGCTCGACGATGATCTCGGCCTTCTTGATCCAGCAAGAGAGACGGAGAGGTAGATGAGTTCTCTGGCAGCGTGACGGCGCTCCGGAGGTTGGTGGTGATCTAATCTCAGCAGGGCTCCGCCCGAGCTCCGCAGAAACGCGGTCTAGAGGTAAAACCGTGGAGATATGTGGTCGGGCTGCCGTGGCAAAGTTGTCTCAAATCAGCCCTAAAACCTCCGTATATATAGGGGGAAGAGGGGGAGCCTTGCCTTGGGGTCCAAGGACCCCCAAGGGGTTCGGCCGAGCCAAGGGGGGCAACCCTCCCCTTCCAAACCGAGTCCAACTAGGTTTGGAAGGAGGAGTCCTTCCCCCTTTTCCCACCTCCTCTTTTTTTTCTTTTCTCTTTGATTTTCTTCCTATGGCGCATAGGGCCTTCTTGGGCTGTCCCACCAACCCACTAAGGGCTGGTGCGCCACCCCCAAGGCCTATGGGCTTCCCCGGGGTGGGTTGCGCCCCCCCCCCCCCCGGTGAACACCCGGAACCCATTCGTCATTCCCGGTACATTCCCGGTAACTCCGAAAAACCTTCCGGTAATCAAATGAGGTCATCCTATATATCAATCTTCGTTTCCGGACCATTCCGGAAACCCTCGTGACGTCCGTGATCTCATCCGGGACTCCGAACAACATTCGGTAACCAACCATATAACTCAAATACGCATAAAACAACGTCGAACCTTAAGTGTGCAGACCCTGCGGGTTCGAGAACTATGTAGACATGACACGAGAGACTCCTCGGTCAATATCCAATAGCGGGACCTGGATGCCCATATTGGATCCTACATATTCTACGAAGATATTATCGTTTGAACCTCAGTGCCAAGGATTCATATAATCCCATATGTCATTCCCTTTGTCCTTCGGTATGTTACTTGCCCGAGATTCGATCGTCGGTATCCGCATACCTATTTCAATCTCGTTTACCGGCAAGTCTCTTTACTCGTTCCGTAATACAAGATCCCGCAACTTACACTAAGTCACATTGCTTGCAAGGCTTGTGTGTGATGTTGTATTACCGAGTGGGCCCCGAGATACCTCTCCGTCACACGGAGTGACAAATCCCAGCCTCGATCCATACTAACTCAACGAACACCTTCGGAGATACCTGTAGAGCATCTTTATAGTCACCCAGTTACGTTGCGACGTTTGATCCACACAAAGCATTCCTCCGGTGTCGGTGAGTTATATGATCTCATGGTCATAGGAACAAATACTTGACACGCAGAAAACAGTAGCAACAAAATGACACGATCAACATGCTACGTCTATTAGTTTGGGTCTAGCCCATCACGTGATTCTCCTAATGACGTGATCCAGTTATCAAGCAACAACACCTTGTTCATAATCAGAAGACCCTGACTATCTTTGATCAACTGGCTAGCCAACTAGAGGCTTGCTAGGGACAGTGTTTTGTCTATGTATCCACACATGTATACAAGTCTTTATTCAATACAATTATAGCATGGATAATAAACGATTATCTTGATACAGGAATTATAATAATAACTATATTTATTATTGCCTCTAGGGCATAATTCCAACAGTCTCCCACTTGCACTAGAGTCAATAATCTAGCCTTCACATCATCATGCGAATTACATTGTAATAAATCTAACACCCATAAAGTTCTGGTGTTGATCATGCTTTTCCCGTGGAAGAGGTTTAGTCAGCGGGTCTGCTACATTCAGATCCGTGTGCACTTTGCATATATTTATGTCCTCCCCTTCGACGTAGTCGCGGATGAGGTTGAAGCGTCGTTTGATGTGTCTGGACTTCTTGTGAAACCGTGGTTCCTTTGCTAGGGCAATGGCACCCGTGTTGTCACAGAACAAGGTTATTGTATTCAGTGCGCTTCACACTACTCCAAGATCCGTCATGAACTGCTTCATCCAGACACCCTCCTTAGCCGCCTCCGAGGCAGCCATGTACTCCGCTTCCCATGTAGAATCTGGTACGATGCTTTGCTTGGAACTGCACCAGCTTACCGCACCCCCATTAAGAATAAATACGTATCTAGTCTGCGACTTAGAGTCGTCCGGATCTGTGTCAAAGCTTGCATCGACGTAACCCTTTATGGCGAGCTCTTCGTCACCTCCATACACGAGAAACATCTCCTTAGTCCTTTTCAGGTACTTCAGGATATTCTTGACCGCCGTCCAGTGATCCACTCCTGGATTACTCTGGAACCTGCCTGCCATACTTATGGCCAAGCTAACGTCCGGTCTAGTGCACAACATTGCATACATGATAGAACCTATGGCTGAAGCATAGGGGACGGTGCTCATATGCTCTCTATCCTCATCAGTTGCTGGGCACTGAGTCTTACTCAATCTCGTACCTTGTAAAACTGGCAAGAACCCTTTCTTGGACTGTTCCATTTTAAACCTCTTCAAAACTTTATCAAGGTATGTGCTTTGTGAAAGTTCTATCAGGCGTTTTGATCTATCCCTGTAGATCTTAATGCCTAGAATGTAAGGAGCTTCTCCTAGGTCCTTCATAGAGAAATTTTTATTCAAGTAATCCTTTATGCTCTCCAAAAATTCTACGTTGTTTCCAATCAGCAATATGTCATCCACATATAATATTAGAAATGCCACAGAGCTCCCACTCACTTTCTTGTAAATACAAGATTCTCCAACCACTTGTATAAACCCAAATGCTTTGATCACCTCATCAAAGTGTTTGTTCCAACTCCGAGATGCTTGCACCAGTCCATAAATGGATCGCTGGAGCTTGCACACCTTGTTAGCATTCTTAGGATCGACAAAACCTTCAGGTTGCATCATATACAACTCTTCCTTAAGGAAACCGTTAAGGAACGCCGTTTTGACATCCATCTGCCAGATTTCATAATCGAAAAATGCAGCTATTGCTAACATGATTCTGACGGACTTAAGCATCGCTACGGGTGAGAATTTCTCATCGTAGTCAACTCCTTGAACTTGTGAAAAACACTTTGCCACAAGTCGAGCTTTATAAACGGTCACATTGCCGTCAGCGTCCGTCTTCCTCTTAAATATCCATTTGTTCTGAATAGCCTTGCGGCCCTCAGGTAGTACTTCCAAAGTCCATACTTTGTTCTCATACATGGATCCTATCTCGGACTTCATGGCTTCTAGCCATTTGTTGGAATCTGGGCCCACCATTGCTTCTTCATAACTTGCAGGTTCATTGTTGTCTAACAACATGATTGACAAAACGGGATTACCGTACCACTCTGGAGCAGCACGTGGTCTCGTCGACCTGCGTGGTTCGACAGTAACTTGAACCGGAGTTTCATGATCATCATCATTAACTTCCTCCTCAACCGGCGTTGCAATGACAGAGGTTTCCCCTTGCCCTGCGCCACCATCTAGAGGGATGAGAGGTTCGACAACCTCATCAAGTTCTATCTTCCTCCCACTCAATTCTCTCGAGAGAAACTCCTTCTCGAGAAAAGCTCCGTTTTTAGCAACAAACACTTTGCCCTCGGATTTGAGATAGAAGGTGTACCCAACTGTCTCTTTTGGGTAACCTATGAAGATGCACTTTTCCGCTTTCGGTTCCAGCTTTTCAGGTTGAATCTTTTTGACATAAGCATCACATCCCCAAACTTTAAGAAATGACAACTTTGGCCTTTTGCCATACCACAGTTCGTATGGTGTCGTCTCAACGGATTTTGATGGTGCCCTATTTAAAGTGAATGCAGGTGTTTGTAATGCATAACCCCAAAACGATAACGGCAAATCGGTAAGAGACATCATAGATCGCACCATCTCTAATAAAGTACGATTACGACGTTCGGACACACCATTACGCTGTGGTGTTCCAGGCGGTGTCAACTGTGAAACAATTCCACATTGTCTTAAGTGAGCACCAAACTCGAAACTCAGATATTCACCCCCACGATCAGACCGTAGGAACTTGATCTTCTTGTTACGATGATTTTCAACTTCACTCTGAAATTGCTTGAACTTTTCAAATGTTTCAGACTTGTGTTTCATTAAGTAGACATAACCATATCTACTCAAATCGTCAGTGAACGTGAGAAAATAACGATATCCGCCGCGTGCCTCTACGCTCATCGGACCGCACACATCGGTATGTATGATTTCCAACAAGTCACTTGCATGCTCCATTGTTCCGGAGAACGGAGTTTTAGTCATCTTGCCCATGAGGCATGGTTCGCATGTGTCAAGTGAATCAAAGTCAAGTGACTCCAAAAGTCCATCGGCATGGAGTTTCTTCATGTGCTTTACACCAATATGACCTAAGCGGAAGTGCCACAAAAATACGGCGCTATCATTGTTAACTCTAACTCTTTTGGTCTTAATGTTATGTATGTGTGTATCACTATCAAGATTCAATATGAACAATCCTCTCACATTGGGTGCATGACCATAAAAGATGTTACTCATAGAAATAGAACAACCATTATTCTCTGACTTAAAAGAGTAACCGTCTCGCAATAAACAAGATCCGGTTATAATGTTCATGCTCAACGCAGGCACAAAATAACAATGATTCAAGGTCATAACTAATCCTGATGGTAACTGAAGTGAAACTGTGCCGACGGCGATTGCATCAACCTTGGAACCATTTCCTACGTGCATCGTCACTTCATCTTTCGCCAGCCTTCGTCTATTCCGCAGTTTCTGTTACGAGTTGCAAATATTAGCAACAGAACCGGTATCGAATACCCAAGCACTACTACGAGAGCCGGTTAAGTACACATCAATAACATGTATATCAAATATACCTGATTTTTCTTTGGCCGCCTTCTTATCAGCCAGATAATTGGGGCAGTTGTGCTTCCAGTGACCCATACCCTTGCAACAGTAACACTCTGTTTCAGGCTTAGGTCCAGCTTTGGGTTTCTTCGTCGTATTGGCAACAGGCTTGCCGTTCTTCTTTGAATTACCCTTCTTGCCTTTGCCGTTTCTCTTGAAACTAGTGGTCTTATTCACCATCAACACTTGATGCTCTTTACGGAGTTCAGACTCTGCGACTTTCAGCATCGCAAACAACTCGCCGGGTGACTTGTTCATCCCTTGCATGTTGTAGTTCAACACAAAGCCTTTATAGCTTGGCGGCAGTGATTGAAGGATTCTGTCAGTGATAGCCTCTTGCGGGAGTTCAATCCCCAGCTCAGCTAGACGGTTTGAATACCCAGACATTTTGAGCACATGTTCACTGACAGACGAGTTCTCCTCCATCTTGCAAGCATAGAATTTATCGGAGGTCTCATACCTCTCAATCCGGGCGTTCTTCTGAAAGATGAACTTCAACTCCTGGAACATCTCAAATGCTCCATGACGCTCAAAGCGACGTTGAAGTCCCGGTTCTAAGCCATACAAGACTGCACATTGAACTACTCAGTAGTCCTCCTTACGTGTTAACCAAGCGTTCTTAACATCCTGGTCAGCCATAGCGGGTGGTTCATCTCCTAGCGCAGCATTAAGGACATAATCCTTCTTCCCAGCTTGTAAGATTAGCTTAATATTACGAGCCCAGTCTACAAAGTTGCTTCCATCATCTTTCAACTTAGCTTTCTCTAGGAACGTATTAAAATTCAGGGTGACTGTCGCATGAGCCATGATCAACAACACAAATATATTCAAAGTGGACTTAGACTATGTTCAAGATAATTAGAATTTAACTTAATCAAATTACTCGCTAAACTCCCACTCAAAAAGTACATCTCTCTGGTCATTTGAGTGGTTCATGATCCACTTACACTAGCTCAAGTCCGATCATCACGTGAGTTGAGTATAGTTTCAGTGGTAAGCATCCCTATGCTAATCATATCATCTATATGATTCATGATCGACCTTTCGGTCTCATGTGTTCCGAGGCCATGTCTGCACATGCTAGGCTTGTCAAGCTTAACCCGAGTGTTCCGCATGTGCAACTGTTTTGCACCCGTTGTATGTGAACGTTGAGTCTATCACACCCGATCATCACGTGGTGTCTCGAAACGACGAACTGTAGCAACGGTGCACAGTCGGGGAGAACACAATTTCGTCTTGAAATTTTAGTGAGAGATCACCTTATAATTCTACCGTCGTTCTAAGCAAAATAAGGTGCATAAAAGGATTAACATCACATGCAATTCATAAGTGACATGATATGGCCATCTTCACGTGCTCCTTGATCTCCATCACCAAAGCACCGGCACGATCTTCTTGTCACCGGCGCCACACCATGATCTCCATCAACGTGTCACCATCGGGGTTGTCGTGCTACTCATGCTATTACTACTAAAGCTACATCCTAGCAAAATAGTAAACGCATCTGCAAGCACAAACGTTAGTTTAAAGACAACCCTATGGCTCCTGCCGGGTGCCGTACCATCGACGTGCAAGTCGATATTATCTATTACAACATGATCATCTCATACATCCAATATATCACATCACATCATTGGCCATATCACATCACAAGCATACCCTGCAAGAACAAGTTAGACGTCCTCTAATTTTGTTGTTGCATGTTTTACGTGGTGACCATGGGTATCTAGTAGGATCGCATCTTACTTACGCAAACACCACAACGGAGATATATGAATTGCTATTTAACCTTATACAAGGACCTCCTCGGTCAAATCCGATTCAACTAAAGTTGGAGAAACTGACACTTGCCAGTCATCTTTGAGCAACGGGGTTACTCGTAGCGATGAAACCAGTCTCTCGTAAGCGTACGAGTAATGTCGGTGCAAGCCGCTTCAACCAACAATACCGCGGAATCAAGAAAGACTAAGGAGGGCAGCAAAACGCACATCACCGCCCACAAAAACTTTTGTGTTCTACTCGAGAAGACATCTACGCATGAACCTAGCTCATGATGCCACTGTTGGGGAACGTCGCATGGGAAACAAAAAATTTCCTACGCGCACGAAGACCTATCATGGTGATGTCCATCTACGAGAGGGGGTATTCGATCTACGTACCCTTGTAGACCGCACAGCAGAAGCGTTAGTGAACGCGGTTGATGTAGTGGAACGTCCTCACGTCCGTCGATCCGCCCCGCGAACCGTCCCGCGATCTAGTGCCGAACGGACGGCACCTCCGCGTTCAGCACACGTACAGCTCGACGATGATCTCGGCCTTCTTGTTCCAGCAAGAGAGACGGAGAGTTAGATGAGTTCTCCGGCAGCGTGACGGCGCTCCGGAAGTTGGTGGTGATCTAATCTGAGCAGGGCTCCGCCCGAGCTCCGCAGAAACGCGATCTAGAGGTAAAACCGTGGATATATGTGGTCGGGCTGTCGTGGCAAAGTTGTCTCAAATCAGCCCTAAACCTCCGTATATATAGGGGGAAGAGGGGGAGCCTTGCCTTGGGGTCCAAGGACCCCCAAGGGGTTCGGCCGAGCCAAGGGGGGCAACCCTCCCCTTCCAAACCGAGTCCAACTAGGTTTGGAAGGAGGAGTCCTTCCCCCTTTTCCCACCTCCTCTTTTTTTTTCTTTTCTCTTTGATTTTCTTCCTATGGCGCATAGGACCTTCTTGGGCTGTCCCACCAGCCCACTAAGGGCTGGTGCGCCACCCCCAAGGCCTATGGGCTTCCCCGGGGTGGGTTGCCCCCCCCCCCCCCGGTGAACACCCGGAACCCATTCGTCATTCCCGGTAACTCCGAAAAACCTTGGGTAATCAAATGAGGTCATCCTATATATCAATCTTCGTTTCCGGACCATTCCGGAAACCCTCGTGACGTCCGTGATCTCATCCGGGACTCCGAACAACATTCGGTAACCAACCATATAACTCAAATACGCATAAAACAACGTCGAACCTTAAGTGTGCAGACCCTGCGGGTTCGAGAACTATGTAGACATGACCCGAGAGACTCCTCGGTCAATATCCAATAGCGGGACCTGGATGCCCATATTGGATCCTACATATTCTACGAAGATCTTATCGTTTGAACCTCAGTGCCAAAGATTCATATAATCCCGTATGTCATTCCCTTTGTCCTTCGGTATGTTACTTGCCCGAGATTCGATCGTCAATATCCGCATACCTATTTCAATCTCGTTTACCGGCAAGTCTCTTTACTCGTTCCGTAATACAAGATCCCGGAACTTACACTAAGTCACATTGCTTGCAAGGCTTGTGTGTGATGTTGTATTACCGAGTGGGCCCCAAGATACCTCTCCGTCACACGGGGTGACAAATCCCAGTCTCGATCCATACTAACTCAACGAAGACCTTCGGA
>NC_058519.1:322693136-322700636 GCF_904849725.1 Hordeum vulgare subsp. vulgare | reverse complement strand
GATGGGATCTTGCGGAGACAGAAGCTTGCGGCGATGAAAAAGTATTTTCGTGGCTCTCTCTGGCAGTTTCAGATTTTTGGAGAATTTATAGGCGGAAGAAGTAGGGCAGGGGATCCACAGGGGCCCACAAGCCTGCTAGGCCCCCCTAGGTCGGGCCTGGGTGGCTTGTGACCTCCTCCGAGGTCCCCTGCCTTGGTTCTCAAGTCTCCTACGTGTCTTCTGTTTTGGAAAAATCATTCCGCAGGTTTTATTCCGTTTGGACTCCATTTAATATTCTCCTCTGAAAAAGGTCAAAAACACGAAAAAAATAGGAACTGGCACTTGGCACTGAGTTAATAGGTTAGTCCCAAAAAATATATAAAATAGCATATTCATGCATACAAAACATCCAAAGTTGACATGATAATAGCATGGAACCATCAAAAATTATAGATACGTTGGAGATGTATCAAGCATCCCCAAGCTTATCTCCTGCTCGTCCTCGAGTAGGGAAGTGATAAACACTGAATTTTTGATGTCGAATGCTACCTTACATATTTGTCCTTTGTAACTTCTTTCTTGTGGCATGAATGTTCAGATCCGTAAGATTCAAAACAATAGTTTACTATTGACATGAAAACAATAATACTTCAAGCAAACTAGCAAAGTGATCATGAACTTTCGAAGTAACAAGGCCAAAGAAAGTTATCCCTACAAAATCATATAGTCTGGCTATGCTCCATCATCCCCACACAACGAATTTAAATCATGCACAACCTCGGTACTGGCCAAGTAATTGTTTTCGCACTCTTACTATCTCAAAAAAATTTAACTCTCACGCAATACATGAGCATGAGCCATGGATATAGCACTATAGGTGGAATAGAGTGTGGTGGAGGTTGTGAGGCAAAAAGGAGGAGATGGTCACACGTACTTGGCGTATTAATGGGCTATGGAGATGCCCATAAATAGATATCAATGTGAATGAGTAGGGATTACCATGCACCGGATGCACTTAGAGCTATACGTATGTGAAATCTCAAAAGGAGAACTAGTGGGTGTGCACCCAACTTGCTTGCTCATGAAGACCTAGGGCAATTTTGAGGAAGCCCATCATTGGAATATACAAGCCAAGTTATATAATGAAGATTCCCACTAGTATATGGAAGTGTCAAAACAAGAGACTCTCAATCATGAATAACATGGCGCTTATTTTGAAGCACAAGTGTGGAAAAAGATAGTACCATTGTCCCTTCTCTCTTTTTCTCTCTTTTTTTTGTTTGGGCTCTTTGGCCTCTTTTCATTTTTTTTGGTGGGCATCTTTGGCCTCTTTTTTTCTCACATGGGACAATGCTCTAATAATGATGATCATCACACTTTTATTTACTCACAACTCAATACTTAGAACAATGATGACTCTATAGGAAATGCCTCCGGCAGTGTACCGGGATGTGCAACGATCTAGCTTAGCGTATGATGTTGAAACATCTTGCTAGCTATCTTACAATCATGCAATGGCAATATGAAAGTGACAACACAAGTCATGAGACGGAACGGTGGGAGTTGCATGGCAATATATCTCGGAATGGCTATGAAAATGCCATAATAGGTAGGTATGGTGGCTGTTTTGAGGAAGGTATATGGTGGGTTTGTGCACCGGCAAAAGTTGCGCGGCACTAGAGAGGCTAGCAATGGTGGAAGGTGAAAGTGCATCTATACCATGGACTCACATTAGTCATGAAGAACTCATATACTTATTGCGAAAGTTTTATTAGTAATCAAAACAAAGTGCTAAACGCATACTCCTAGGGGAAGAGTTGGTAGGTGTTAACCATCGCGCGATCCCGACCGCCACAAAAAGGATGAAAATCAATAAATCAATTATGCTCCGACTTCCTAACATAGTGGTTCACCATACGTGCATGCTACGGGAATCACTAACTTCAACACAAGTATTTCTAGATTCACAACACCCTACTAACATAACTCTAATATTACCAAATCCATGTCTCAAAACTTAATTGTTAGCAATCAAACTTCTCTTACTAATCAATGCACTTGAATATGGAAGTTTTTATTATATCCTATTTGGATGCCTATCATCTTTAGGACTACTTTCATAGCACATGTCAATTACCAAGTTACTGAGAGAGAGCACTCTCAAAAAGATATAAGTGAAGATTGAGAGTTTTTATTTCTACAAAATTTCACACTGCCGTGCTCTAAAAAGATTTAAGTGAAGCACTAGAGCAAAATCATCTATCTCAAAAGATATAAGTGAAGCACATGCAAGCTAAATTGCCTAACTCAAAGTATATAAGTGAAGCTCAATGAGTATTCTAGAAAATTCATGATGAGTGCATGTCCCTCTCAAAAATGTGTGCAGCAAGGATGATTGTGACACAACAAAAAGAAAAGACTCCTATAATACACGACACTCCAAGCAAAACACATATCATGTGGTGAATAAAAATATAGCTCCAAGTAACGTTACCAATGGATTGAAGACGAAAGATGTAGCGACCCGACTCAAGACGAGTCAAGCCTCTGTGTTTCTGTGCCATCCCTGGAGCAGTATGCTGGCACACACAGTACATCAATGTATATATCAAAGTGCAATCACATGTAAAATAGCGTAAAACTGATATATACCTTAAATATCTCAGCGGAAGCGGTCAAGGGAGTGGAGTCCCAATAAACACCAACGGCAAGTTGAGTGTAGACCGTAACCCTGAATCGTACTCTTACTCGTCGAAGAAAAATATCTGCAACATAAGACGTTGCAGCCGTGTAGGTCAGCATATTGAATATGCCGGCAAGTCACATAAGAGAGGGGTAAAGTAATAATCAACTATCTCTACATGCATATTTGGTCGGTGGAGCTAAGTTTTGCATAAAGCCAGTTTTATCCTACAACAAGTGGGGTTGAGAGAAAAATGTTACTACAAGGTTTGTTGTTAACGAGATGGTTCCGCCAACCAGTTCTCGTACCCGAGTTGTCAATAATTACCCTCATCAAATATTTGTAATGGTGTTGAGAAATCCAGATAACTTCAGTTCCATTGGCTCAAGTCGTCCATGACCGTGGACACGGCTAATCGATTAGGTTTGAGTACTCTGCAGAGTTTTGCACACGTTCCCCACAAGATTTGATCGCCTCCGTGTATGTCCTCGCACTTCAGGGTGTTTGAAGACCGGATGATCAAAACATGGTCTTTCAACGGGTCCCTCTGAATCCCTGTCGGTTCCCATCCATTCCTACCGTTCGTCTACATCTGCTAGCACCGCCTGTCCAGAGTCGCCGCGTTGTCCAACCAAGCCAGAGCCCATAATGACTTGTGGCTGTGCAGGTAAGCCTTGGGACTTGAAAATATTCGTCCGTCTCTTTGAGCCTGGGTGAAGCTTTCCGCAGGATGACATGGCCTCTCCAGCATCCCGGGCATCCACTCCGTTTTCCAGGGAGCCGATCAACCGTCCTTCACCCAGTGTTGCATTGCGTCCGAGGTGTTGAAAATCTTGTCTTAGTCCGGTCTTGATTATTATATCAACCTCGCATCACCAGTGGTATACACTCAACCGATAACCCGTCTACTTAAGCATAGCAAATATAACATTGTCGTCCCGGGGCCAAGTGTCGGGGTTGTTGTGTTCCTACCACATGATACTACAACTTACAATAAAGTTTCCAAGTACCTAGGCAGCATGCAAATGGGCATAGGATGGTAGAACTATAATGCATAAAACATGGGTGAAAGTATGATCGAAGTGACTTGCTTGTGATGTTGACGCGGAAGAATTTCTCGAGAAAAATAACTTGATAGACTACTCGTCACTCTCCGATGAAATCTATATAACAAACATATCATTCACATAAGCACTCCTACTAGCAATCATTCTAGCAATCAAACAAAAGAGAGAAAGCGAACGAGAAACCGAAAGAAACTTCAAATAGAACTAAAGAGTATTCTACTATGACAAACACTAAATAGTTTTGTCTAACAGAAAATAATAACAAAGAACTAATATATAAATCTAACTAAGATTAAATAAAGTGTTTTTCACAAAACCTTTTGAAAGTATTCCCCAAACGGGATTTGAGACAATGGTGAAAACAATTGCACGTTACTACGGAGCTAGAATTGATTTAATAAAAACAAATAAAACTAAAATAAGAACTTGTTGAAAAACTACTGTTAACTAACATAACCAAAACAATAATAATGTTTCTGAAATAATAAAGAAAATATTTTAAAACAAAGGTATAAAACGAATTAGCCGAAATCCTAAAAGCGGTGAAACAGAAATTGTTTCACATGAAATAATGAGTTACAATACTCAAACAACTCTGAAATTTTTACCACTGATACATATGATCACTAGGGATCAGTACCAAAAGGAATCATATTAAAAGCTATTTTTAAACTCCTGGAATAGGCAAAACAGTGTTTAAACCAAATATGCTCTAACTTATCTTTACCTATTTCAACAATAGACAAATTATATGTTTTTAAAAACTACAGGAAATTTTTGAGCTACTGCAAAAAGAATCAAAGTCATTGGACTTCGGGACCAAAAGTTGTGGCTAAAACAAGATTGAAAGTTTCTGTTTTTGCAGTCGAAATGGAAAAAACTGCTGCTACTAGTACTAACACGTGGCAAGCTGTGGAGGGGTGTTTGTTTCTCGGTTTGGAGCAAACGGCCTATCTCTAACAAAGGTGCTGGTTAATTCCTAAGTGAAAATAAACCCACTGGTTTTCTGGGATAAACCGAAGAGGTATAGATGATCTAATCTGGACCATTGCATGGCGATCTAAGGGCTAAGAAAAGATCAAAAGAAAAACAGAGAGAGAGAGAGAGAGTCTACCTGCTGGCCGGGGCTGGCAATGGCCGAGGTGGAGGAGATGGCGTCGCCGGCGAGGGGGAGAGGCTTCGGGGCGGCAGTGGCGTCGGGGAGGCGGCGGCGGTGTCCTTCTCCTCCGCGGGGAGGCGTCGGGCGGCTCGGGGAGAGAGGGCTCGGGGTGCTGGTGTTGTTTCCTGGAGGCGTAGACGAAGGTGCAGCGGTTTGCACCGGCGAGGTGGCGGTGCTGCTGCTCGTGGAGGGGTGCAGCAGGGGGTGGCAGTTGAGTGGTGCAGCGACGGGGTGGCGGTGGGGTGGTGCAGCGGCTCGGGTGTTGCTGGGATGCAGCGACGGGGTGGGGTGACAGGGTGCTGGCGGCGGTGGTGCAGGGCTAGGGCGGCGGCGAGGGGAGAGAGAGGCGGCGGCGGGGTGGGAACGGGGCTGCGGTGGAGGGGCACTATATATAAGCCATGGGGCTTGGGGTAGAAGGAAAGGAGAGGGAGAGAATCGGGAAGAGAATCCCGTGCTGGGGAGGGAGATGCTCGGGCAGAGAAAGGAAAGGGAGGGAGGAAGCTTCGGTCTTGGGCAGAGAGAAGGAAAGAGGAAGGAGGAGGGAGAGACAAGGAAGGAGAAGAGAGCACGGGGGGAATCGCGAGGGAGAGGGGTCGGTCGCTGTAGAGAAGAGAGGCGGGGTAGAGAAAGGAAAGGGAGGGAGGAGAAGATCACGTGGGAGAAGGAAGGAGGAGGGAGAAGAAATCGCGTGGGGAGAGAGAGGAGAGAAATAAGGGAGGAGACGTGGGGAGGGGCTGTGCATGCATGCAGGTTACGTGCATGGCTTGGGATTTCATGTGGGGCTCCTCGTGGCGGCTGGATGGATGCATGCGTGCTGGATGCATGCAGGTTCGTGGGGCGGCTGGGCTGAGCCTGGCTCGGCCTGGCCAGTTCCCTTTTTTTTTAAACCACAAAAAAACAAGTATTAAAATAATATATATATATATATATAATTTTATTTTTTAAAGAAAAACAAACAGAGAAAATAATAACCATATACGTATACAAATATATATACTTATGTATATAAAAATAATACATACGCATATAGCAATATATATATATGTATACATATATATATATATATATATTAAAATGCTAATATAGACACATATATATAAGTATAAAATTAATCCCCTAATAAATTATAAAGAAATCCTAGTTCCACCTAATGCATATTTTTGAAAATAGCTTTTATGCAATAGGCCACACAAAGCGCATTTAAAATAAAAAACCCCACTAAAAATAATTTGAAAGATTATAAAGTTTCCAAACCCAGTGAGATAACTCCAAATAATATTCCAAACATTATGCACTTTAATTCGACAGGGGAGAAGTCATATTATCTCCACTCCAATAAATTGCCCGCACTTTTGTAGTGTCATTTTCCTCCGCTCTCTCTCTCTCTTGCATGCAAGAGAGTATTTTTCTCCGGGCTTTTCTCGCAGGAGGAAATGCAAAAGAAATCAATGCAAATATCTCCGTTCAAATTCTTTATAGTTGAAGAAGTCATGTCATCTTATCTCGTTGTTTTTAAAAGATTGAATTTGAATTCACCGGAGAAGGGGAAAGTCATTTTATTCCCTCTCATTCAAAAGTTTCGAAAAGTTTCAAATTTCACACAAGTTTCAATCACTCAGCAAACAAACAAACAATCAATCTAATAATTATATTAACATTCCAAAATTTATAATTTTGGGATGTTACAAAAGAGGAGATGCCGTCCTGGGGCATCCCCAAGCTTAGGCTTTTTGGTGTCCTTGAATTTGGCTTCGGATGCCTTGGGCATCCCCAAGCTTGAGCTCTTTCCACTCTTTATCCCATTGCCCATGAGAACATCACCCGAAACTTGAAAACTTCACAACACAAAACTTAAACAGAAACTCATGATATCATTAGCATAAGAAAACAAACTACCAACTCTTTAGGTACTGTAGTAAACTTGATTTCTATTTATATTGATGTTATATTACTGTATTCTCACTTTTCCATGGCTAGTCCCTCGATACTATCCATAGTTTCATCAAAATAAGCAATCAACACAACAAAAACAGAATCTGTCAAAAACAGACCAGTCTGTAGAAATCTGTATACTTCGTATACTTCTGATATCCCAAAATTTCTGTACAATTATGACAATTAGGGCAATTTGCAGATCAACCAGCAGCAAAAAGAATCAACTCAAAAGCTCTTTCTGGATAGGAATTAAAAATAGTTTCGTGAGCACAAAGTTTCTGTCTTTTTCAGCAATATCAAACAACCATCACCAAAACTAATCATTAAGGTTTTACTTGGCACAACCACAAAAAGAAACACAAAAAACACAATCATAACAGAATTGTGATGGTGTGGACACAACAAAACAGAAAGAAAAAAGGCAAAGATAAATTTATTCATTGGGTTGCCTCCCAACAAGCGCTTTTCTTTAAAGCCTTTTAGCTAGGCATTGATAATTCAATGATGCTCACTAAAATATAGCAATCGAACACGAAGAGAGCATCATGAAACATGTGAAAATCACATCTAAGTCTAACATACTTCCTAGGCATAGGCATTTTATAGGAAAAGAAATTATCAAGATAAGCAATAACTACCATATGCAAGGAAGAAGAAAGAGACAATATCAATCTCAA